>NC_081414.1:166698851-166771351 GCF_030272615.1 Cryptomeria japonica
TTCTTTTATGCAGAGACCATCAAAATCCCTCAAAATGCAACCAATACCACTTTGGCCAAGATTTCCTACAGAGGCACCATCAAAGTTTAACTTGCTCTACCCAACCTTTGGTGCATCCCAATCACCCCCACTCTTGGATTGGTCTGATCCACCAAAGTGCCCAATCCAAAAAAAGGAGGGATGAGTAGGTTTGGAAGGGCCAGCTTGATCTTACAATCCCAGTCTGTGAACAAATTTTTCTTACGTGTTTTGGATTGGGCCGCCACATTCAGGAGCTCAGTTAGGTGGTTCTCAATTTTCCCACAAAGAGACAGAAGGCTCATTTCTTTTCCTTGGAAGATTGTGTGGTTCCTTTCTTTCCAAATTTGCCAAATTAGAAGTGATGGTAGGATGAAGAGAAAATCAGAAAAAACTACCTTTCCTACCAGTTTAGGCCATTGAAAAAACCACTTATCCATCCCTACTGGGAAGGGGTAGAAGATTCTTAGTTTTCCCTTGAAATGCCACCAACAGTGACTGGAGAATTTGCAATGGAGAATAAGATGATCTGCAATCTCTTCCTGAACTAGAAATAAAGGACATCTGGTAGGTCCATTGATATGCATTGAATGGAGCCTTTCTTGAGTTAAGATTTTCTCTGGCAAGCCAACCAGGAAAAGGAACCTGCTTTGGGAAGGAGGTGTTGATGCCAAAAAAGATTAACAGGCCAATCTTTTTTGTCTATAGCTACTTCTTTTAGCTTGTAGCCAAAGCATACCTTGTATTTCCCATTGGAGGAGCCACACCACCTAATAATATCACGTTTAGGAGAAGGGAAAATTGTCCTTTTGTTGAGAATGTCAGTAAAAAAGTCCTTCTGAAACCGATCCAAGTCTAGCTAATCCACAGAGTTCCATTTCCATTTAGCAATACCATTTCTTGGATCGGATAACCATAATCACAGATATTGTGCCCCCAGAGGTGACAATTTTCTTCCATAATAGGTTGTAGGGAGGGGTTGTGACATAGGGCAGCTTCACCTGACCAAGAATCAAACCAAAAGGAGGCATCCCTGCCATTTCTGACATCCTAGGTAACCTCGTCGCTTATGATTTCCCTATTGTCCATAATAAAATTTGAGATAGCCGAACCCCTAGGAGGGTTGTTAATAGTAAGAATCCTTTTAGGTTCCAGGAAGTCCAAATATTTATGTTTTAGGAGCCTTGCCCATTTTTTCTTCTCGCCGCTACAAATTTCCCATACTAGTTTAACACCCATTGCTAAATTCATGATTGAGATCTGGTGAATACCAGCACCACCTGCCTTTTTTGGTTGGCAGATCTTTTTCCAAGCTATCAAGGGAAATTTACCCTTGTCATTCGACCCATTCCAGAGAAAATTTCTCATTAGAGAATTTAATTCCTCTTCAACTGTCACCAGTAATCGCAGGCAAGCCATGGAAAAAATTGGTAGCGCTGAAAGGACCAACTTTATCATAGTGAGTTTTCGAGCAGAGGATAACCACTTGCCTTTCCAAGTTGTAAGATTGGATTTGCACTTATCAATGAGGTGCTTCCAGTAGTGAGTTCTGTTACTACCATTGAAGAGAGGGGTTCCAAGAAAAATAGCTGGGAAATTAGCGACTCTGAGATTGAGGAACCTTGATAATACAGCTTGCAAGTTGAGCGGAGTGTTCATAAAAAACACTTCAAATTTGTGCCAGTTGATTTTTTGAGCAGAAACCAAATAGTAGCCATCAAGGAAAGTTTTGATTATTCTAGCTTCCCACCTACAGGCTGAACCAAATAGAATGGTGTCATCAGCAAATTGAAGATGAGTCATTTTTTCAACCCCTGTTGCCACATTAACTCCAACCCAGCGACCATCTTGCTGGAGAGCTCTTACAGATCTACCTAAAGCTTTAACCATTATGATAAACAAAAAAGGTGATAATGGATCACCTTGTCTGATACCTCTTGTTGAAGAGAAGAAACTGTGGGATGATCCATTAACCAGAACAGAGAATTTGGGGGAAGAGAGATAATTCTTGACCCAAGTGAGTCATTCCTTGTAGAAGCCAAATCTATTGACAATATCAAATAAGAAATCCATGTCCACCATGTCATAAGCTTTCAGAATGTCCAGTTTTAAAATCATACATGAGTCCTTGGTCTTCCTGGTTGTGTGAAGTGTTTCATGAGCAATGCTGATACCTTCCACAATGGATCTTCCAGGGGAAAACCCGCTTTGTTCATCTGATATGATGTGCTTAAGGAGGGGCTTCAATCTGTTAGCTATGATCTTTGTTACAATATTATATACAGTATTGCATAGTGCAATGGGCCTAAAGTCACTCATCTGTTGTTGATTTTGCTTCTTCGGAATTAGAGTAAAAAAGGTGTGATTGATGGCCCTTAACATAGTCATCTTCTTTCTTGATTCTTCTACTGCAAGGTGTAAATCTCGAGCAATGATATGACAAGGAAGCCATCCAGGCTAGGAGTCTTATCCCATTTCAACTGGAGGGTGATCTTCCTTACTTCATCAATTGAAATAGGAGTACATAGAGCTGTGTTTTGATTACCAGAAATGGCGGTTAGGATTGAGTTCAGAATTCAGGCTCTTGCTTCATGGTCGACCTGATGGTCACCATTCAGCAAAGAGTTAAAGAATCTTACAACTGCCTACGCAATGTCCTCATAATTCTTGACAGTGACTCCCTCCAGTCTCATAATCTCCGATATTATGTTTCTATACCAATTGGCAATGGCCGACTAGTGAAAGAATTTGGTGTTTTTATCACCTTCCTTTAACCATAACTCCATTGATTTTTGGTGCCAGTGGATTTCCTCACATCAAAGGATTTCATTTAGATCATATTTGAGATAATTTTCTCTGATAAATAGATCCTCAGTCATTCCTGAAGATATAATGGAGTTGGTTAAGTTTGTCAGTTTAGCCTTAATTCTTAATTTCTCCATATGAATATTCTTGAAGTGGTTCTTATTCCATTCTTTAATCTTGACCTTAATATACTTGAGCTTTTTATTGAGGATGAGAAGTCTCGAGTGATTCCCAAAAACTGGTTCATTCCACCAAGCCTCTATAAGATCATATAGTTCAGGAACTCTGAACCACATTTTCTCAAATCAGAATACGGTGCCTCCCTCCGCTTGAGCCAAGGTGACCTCCAGACAGATCAGGTAGTGATCTGATCTGGTGGGTGATAGAATCGATGATTCTAATGCTAGATTTTGACCTAACCAGTCACCAGAAACAAGGAACTGGTCAAGCCATTCAACAATATTTCTAAATCCCATTCTCCAGTTTGTCCATGTGAAAATTCATTTTTTAGAATAATGTCTAAGAGGTGATTCTTTGCAACAAAATCCAAGAAGTCCTTTTGGGACATAGCAGTCCTCTGAATACCCCCACTTGTCTCAGTGCCAGAAAGGATTGCATTAAAATCCCCAGCTACCACACAACTACCATCAGAAATATTGTTTACTTCATGGATAGAAGATCCCAGAGAGCCCATTTATCACTAGCAGAAGAAGGTCCATACACATTGAAGAGATTGAAGTTCTCATTTCATCCAAGAATAGTGACCGAGCAATGTTGTCAATACTTATCTTCCCCTACAAGTGAGATCTTAACATTAATGGGGTTCCAAATGATTCCCTAGCCACCTGAGGCTCCATCCAATTCCCTAAACAGCCCACTCCACTATTCCAAACTCTCATTTTAGCATCAATATAAACCTTGCTCCATTTAGTTTCCTGTAGTAGTCAAATATCTCCTTTGGTGTTATCAATCTGGCGCTTAATAAAATGCCATTTGTCAAGGGCATTGATCCCCCTGACATTCCAAGATAGGAGTCTCATGGCTCCTGGGGAAGGGCATTTCCCTTCCCTAGATTAAGTTTGGTTTGACTATTGGCAGCACCAGCTACTGCTAGCATGACTTTTTTGGACTTGCACCCTCACACACCTTTTGTCTTAAAATTTGGTTTATCAATAGTCGAATCTAATTTTCCAAAACCTTTTGAAGTACCCTCTAGTATAAACTCTGAGTCAGGTTCAAAGTCCTCCTCCCCCTCTGAGGATGAGGTTTCAATTTCACCATCGTCTAGTTCAATACCTATCGAGGAGCGGATATTCCATCCCATCCCCCCTATAGTGTCATTCTCTGTGCCTTGAGAATGGAGTCTGCCATCTTCAATTGCCAGTTGATTCCTAGGCACAAAAGGGGAGTGTGGAAGTGAATCCGCTATCTTGGATTCAATGTCTGCCTGTAGGGATTTGGTCTTCACCAGAAGTGTGAGAAGATCTTGTTGGATGTCGCTTTGACCAAAAGATGAGGGGAATATGATCAAAGGGGTTTCCTCCGTTAGTGTAGCATTCTCCTTATGAAGAGTACCATTGCAAAAGGTATCCCCAGTGTTAATAGTAGTGGGAGGTTGCGGTTGCAGTTTTACCTCAATAGGAGATTGCATACAAGAATAATTTCGTTGTATCATAGACGAGACATCACAGCTAATACCGGTATGATCCAAAGAGAAGAATTTAGGACAAATATGCAGCTGATCTTCCCTATCAATCCTTTGAATCCAGATCTTCCCTGCCCCAATAATTCTGACTTCGTCAGGGATCTTGTTGATTTGATCTATGCTAATACAAATTCTGAGAAAGCTTCCCCATAGTTTATCCTCCAAGATGTCATCTGTTGATACAAAGGTGCCAATATTTTTGCAGATATCCTTAATGATATCAATGTGCCAATAATCTGGGGGATAATTATATAGTCTTATCCATACCTTGTTGTCCAGCAAGACATATGGGATTGAAATTGGGCTGCCAATCAATGATATGAACTTCAATGCCATGTACGATGTATGGACCTTTATTTAAATATTGTCGTTTCTCCTCATTGCTCATAAATTCAATCATATAGAAATCATTCAGGAGAATATTAATGTTAATATCCCTTCCCCACTGCACTCTACACTAGGCTTCAAAGTTGTCCTTAACCTGCTTTCCACCACCCCACTTGATAAAAAGGCAAGAATCAAGCAAATTTGACCTAGCAGAATTAATTTTATTCTCATCGAGAAAAATAGTGGGTCTTGAGGTTTTTCTTACCGGTTTATGAAAACTGGATCACTGTGAGAGAGAGCCTGCTCCTCTAAAATCAGGGCATCTTTCAAACTTCAGTCGAGGGTTTCGATTTTTCGGATGGAAGTTGAATCTCCAAAACCTATCTTGGTCCACCCATGAGTTATCTTGCCTGAAGTGCCCATTCTGCTTTTGGAGATTATCATGATAAGACAGGGGAGCCAAAAAAGAGTTGGTATGAGGAATACCTCTCTCGAATGGCGCATTGGAAGTGTTAGGTTTAGGCGGTGGATACCAATTTCGGGGGCCCTCGGATGTGGGATTCTTAGCCTTGCGCAACCAGCCTTTGTTATTCTAAATGAAACCATTCACCTTCCACTTGTTTAGGTCAATAGAGAATTGGTTACCACTTGAATAGGGATTTCCATAGTTTAACCGCAGACTATAGTATTTGGAACCTTGGAACCTATCTATTTTCCCAGCATTGACTGGTTGCTGGACAACATGCAATCTACCTATCTCAATGGGAAAGGCAATATCTGCTTCATCACTCCAAGATCTAGCCTTCATAGCCTGGGAGCCAGAATACCGCACATTGGTAACCTTGCTCTTCTCGCCGGTGCTGCTCCTGTTGCCATCTAGTGGCGCCATTTCCCCAATTCCATCAAGTATATTACTATTCAACTTTGATACTATATTTATTATAGATGAGATTTTGTATTGTTATCTAAATGTTTGATTGTATTTTTTATACATATGTTATGATTATATGTTTAAACCTATAGTAATGTTTTATCTATATATTTTTCACTTATAATATGTTGATAGTGATTATATCATATATTTTACCATTATTAGTCTATGATAGATTAATTATCTTTCATTCTTTTGATACCTAAATAGTGTTAGTGATAGATGATAACATTGGTTTTTTAAAATATGTATGAAAGGATATTTTATCATGGAATGCACAATGTTGTTGTTGATAGTCTTATGATATTTTCTATGTGCACGAAATGTAGATAAACTTGTGAAGTCATGATGTTTAATTGTTAGTAACTTCTCAGTTTTTAGAAATAGATTTTTTAGTATTTTTTTTCTTTATTTTTAGTAATTATTTTATAGTAAATGTCATGTATTTTCTTATTAATTAATAATATTTCAAAATATGATCCCTCCATGTATTTTACATAGATTTTTTTAAAAATATATGCAAGCTAGTTATATTTTATGTATTATATGTTGTGCTAACTCTTTTACTAGCACGCATATATTATACCATATTTAATAAAATAAGTGAATCTATATCCTTTTCAAAGTACCTATTTTCATCTTTTTTCTAAAGTGTAAAAAGCTCTTTCACAAAAATATCTATGAACATATTTAATATATATTATTATTTAGTATATATGCTAATTATATTTTTAATAAAAAAATGAAATAGGTTCACAAAATCCTTGATTATTTATAAAACAAAAATATAATAAATCTAACTAATAATATACAAATAAAATTAATATTGATAATGGATGTTGGCTCTTCGAAAACTAGTGGCGTTTTATTTTTTAATAATAAAAAGTTACGTATAAATGTCTTATATTAAAACTTAATCAATTTATTATCTTTGTGGAGCTTACAAGCACAATTAAACCTTAACCCTTAATAGCTTGAATAAATAAGAACCTAATGTGGAGCTTGTGAATTTTGGTGAGATAATCCAAAAAATGATTAAATATATTTTTTATTCAGAATATACTGATTTATTAGCATTCTGACAAGTTTGAAGTTATGATTTTTATAAGCTTACATTTTAATTAGGATTAGGGGTTGAAGTTAGGGTTACCCTTGGGGCTAGGAATAGGTTTAGAGATCAAATATAATTTAAGGTTAGGATTAAAATTATCTTAATTAGGGTTAGTGTAAACTAATTCTAGCCTTACCCCTAACTTTAATTTTAACTCTAATTCTATCTATAACATTAACATTATTTCTAATTAAAACCCTAAATTTAGCTTCAAATTTAGTCCTAACCCAAAATCTACCCCTAATTCTAAAACTAACACTTATTTTAACTATAATTACAAGGGTGATGCAAATTGTAACCCTAAAACTAAAACTAATCATAAGTCTAACTCTAACCTCAATATTGTTAGAACTCCAGAGGACAATCTACAATCAAACTTGAGCACACAAGAGAGAAGCAACCTATAGATACCATTCCACCAAATGAGAAAATGTATCAAGGTGAGTATAAATGTACAAGAGCCTTTCTTGTAAAGGAAAAGGCAAGATTAGAGCACCAATGAGGTGCGAGAGTAGGTAGAGGGTAGGTATAACTATTCAACAACCTAGATAAAATTACCAATGCACTTAAGAAATATTGAAAGGCTACTTAGGTGTGTGAGAATTTGCCAAGATCTAGAGGCAATGCAAAGCACAAATAAGAGAGGGATAAAATATGATAAGAATAAACTATATACCTATCAAGATACAAAAGAGACCAACTAGATCATTAAGCATTATTACATACAATGTAGAATAAGCCTACTTATAAAGGCAAGGGTAAGAGACAAGAGAGCACATAATGTTGACATGTAGCTCAATGAGATGCAAGGGTAGGTACCTAAGTAAAATACAATGTTATGCATGTATCTAAGTAAACTTAAGTAGAGTGTAATTAAATCCAAGATGAATAAATAATTACACCAACACCTCCCCTTAAGTGCAACTTAGGGGAATGCACTTAAGTATACAATGCAACTAAGCAATGCAAGATGGGTCCCGACTACAAGGCCATATTAGGTGCCCATGTACAAATTCAAATGCAATCTCCCATAAATAGAGAAAGAGAGAAAAACCACATGGGAAAAACCTCCCCCCCCCCAAAAAAAATGATGAAAGCACATAATGCTTTCAATGATGAATAAGAGAGAAGAAGAGACCATGAAGACCCCCCTCAATGTAAAATCTCCTGCAAAGATGGTCCAATGATGTTGACCAAAATACCTTCCCATTAGGAAGAAAGAGAGCCATTGTTGCACCAATAATGTCAGAGTGTGACAAAACCCGGTACCAACTTGATGACGATGAATCACTCGTTGCAGCAAAATGAAGATCAGGTATGGAGACAACCTATTTTGAGCATCAACTAGATACTCGTAAATAGCAGAAATACTGGTACAATCAAAGTCTCATGGGAGCCATGCATAAATGTGTGCAATCTAAGTCTCAACTAGATCCATGCACCAAGTCTCACAAGATATTCCTAATCTACATGTACAAGAAGATTACATAAAATATGTCATCAAAGAATAGATACAAAGAGGTGTGGAACTTTATGATAGTGCAAGTACAACATTGCTCATGCAAGAGAATGCAAATATGGAAACATGAAGATGATGCTACCAAAGGAACCTTGTAGAATATTGCAGATGAAGATGCCTCCGATTCGGATGTCGCCAAGAAAATAAAAATAGGAGCAACAGGCCCCCCACTTTTGGTTGGAAGTGCTGCAAGATAGGTATGGTAGACAAGATAAAATTTTGGTCCCATTTTTTCTTATTTATGATATTATTCTTTTTAAAAAACTTAATTAAAAGCTTTATAAAAATTATTTATTAAAATGCAAAAAAAAATTTATTAAAAAATAATAAAGAAAAACTTACATTTTTTTTAAAGTTCTTTTGATTTAAAAAAAATATAACATATTGAAAATTTATTGATTAAAAATTTACTAAAAAATTAATTAAATAAGGCCCCGTGGGGCTTTTATTGAGCGTACGGGACCACGGCGGGTACTGTGCGGTGACTACAGAGCCTGTGGTACCACCACATATACTCTAAGGTGACCGCAGAGCCTGTAGTACCTGCAAGTACCCTACGATAACCACAGGGCCAAAGGCCACACGATTGTAGGCCTGCAGGTACCCTGCGATAATCGCAAGGCCTACAAGCCATAGGAATATGCATTGCATTACTGTGGTGATCACATCTTGCGACACCCGCAGTACTATGGTGGCCCTCTCCCCTCAAAAACTTAAACAATTTAAAAATAAATAAATAAATAAAAACCCCCTTTTAAAACAGAATTTTAATTTTTTTTTTTCAATTTATGGAAAATCAATAAAAAAGAAAATAACTTTTCAATCCTGTACTTGCAAGTCCATACAGCAGGCTAGGAGGGGGATTTTTTCAACTTAGGTTGACAGAGGCCAATTTCAATGAATTTATAGTCAATCTTAGGATTTTTGGGCCTTCTGAGAGGAATGTCGATGATAGACTTGGCCAAAAATGCTCCAAAATTGTAAATTGTTGTCGGGACAAGTCACCACCCTCCACCTTCAAACGAATCTAGATTTGGCCTCGGGTTTTGGATTTGGTTGAAATAAAAGGAGATTCTGACTTTCTCAAACCTCCTCAATCCAATGGTGACCTCAAATTTGACCCAACAAGCTCCAATAATAACCGGGAATAAAAAGCTCCAAAATAGAAAACCCCAAATTTCTCTCAATTGGCAAATCAATGACATTCTAATGACTCTGATACTATTTGTGAATTTGTCAAGATCTAGAGGCAATGGAAAGAACAAATAAGAGAGATAAAATATAACAAGAATAAATTGTATTCCTATCAAGATACAAAAGAGATCAACTGGAGTATTAAGCATTATTACATACAATGTAGAGTAAGCCTTCTTATAAAGGCAAGGCTACAAGACGAGAGTACACAATGATGACATGTGGCTCAATGAGATGCAAGGGTAGGTAGGGGTAGGTAGGAGAAATAGTAATATATTCCACATGAGGTGGATCACCAACCAAAGGTGGAATTATCACTCCACAATAAGTGGCTAGGATAGAGTAAAAACAAGTTCACACCATAAAAGGTGAAAATTCTCCTACATACACACTCTGAATGTATGCATATCTCCCTAAGTGTCTCATATGCAAACCACAATGTTATATATCCACAATAAGTGGATATGATAAAGTAACAACAAGATCAAACCATAAAAGGTGGAAATTCTCCTACATACACACTCCCAATGTATGCATATATCCCTAAGCATCTCATATGCAAACTACAATGTTATACATGTACCTAAGTAAAATTAAGTAAAGTTTCATTATATCCAAGATGATTAATTACACCAACAAAGTGGAACTTAAGAAAGAGTAAATAACAATTTACTCCAACATCCCCCCTTAAGTGAAACTTAGGGAGTACAACATGCAATATGAGATGTATTATGGGTTCTACCCACATTACCATATTAAGTACCCATGTACAACAACAATGCAATGAAATAAAAAAATTTGACAAGTGAAAGAAAGGAGAAGAACCCTAAGAGAGAAAACTCCTCTCCAAAAGAGAGAACATGAAAGACTAAGAAGCCTCTAAAATAATATCCAAAAAAAAACCATGAAGAATATATACACAACTATTGAACAATAAATAATATTGTCATGCCCACTTTTTAACCAAGTGAACATGACAACATTAACAATTTTTTTTTAACCTTGAACAAAAATTGTCGTGCTCTATGAAGTGTACTTGTATCTGCAAACATAATGCACTCAATAAATCATTACAATCATGGTTAGAAGGTTTAATCAATGAAATATAAAACCATAGCTAATCAACTTATTGCCTCCTAGTAAATGTGAGTATAAAAAATGCTCTCAGATCTTATTATGCATATTCCAGTGACTTGACTACACTTAGATGAAGGATTTGAATGAGGGAAGTGCATGATCTAGCAAGAATAGAATGGTTAAGCTATATGATTTCATGATTGTTCTATAAAATAAGCTAAGATTTAAGCTAAAATTGAGCATGATAACATTGCTAAGAATGATAAACTAGAAGCTAGATGCCTATAATAACAATGTATAAGATGAGATGAAATTGGGACCCTTTGTGCTCCAAAATGAGTTCTATTTATAGGAATTCCCAAGGCTAGGGTGAGGTGGCAGGAATCAATGGTCAAGATTGATTTGAAGATATCAATGGTTAAATTGGAGGAGGTTGGCAAAGGGGGTTGGATTAAAGGGAACATCTCTCATCTCTATGGTGACAAGTGTCAAGAGGCTTCTAGAAGAGGTTGGATGAAAGGGAACACTTAGTGACAAGTGTCACAAAGGTTCTAGAAGATGTTAATTGAAAGGGGACATGGTAGTAGGTAGAATGGGTTAGGTTGAGGAATGGTTAGGTTTAAGAGTGGTAGAAGTTAGGAGAATTTGAATTAAGAAATTCAAATAATATGAAAAGGCTAATTAATCTCAACAACTCATGGATTTTGATTTGTTTTAATTAATTATGAGATTTGAAAGAAATGAATTTGATGGGAAGAATTAATTAATTTGAATTAATTAATCAAAGGGGATTATTGAAATAAACCTATTAAATAAATCCTTAGATTTATTATTAAGTAGATGAAAGGGGGATTTAATCAAATTATTGATGAATTCAATTAAATTGGGGAGGGAGATTAATTAAATAATTGCTTATTCAATTAATTATCTTTAGACCATTTTTAGGTGTATACATTTTGCCCCTCTTTGAAGTGATGTGTGATGATGCGTTGATTCAAAGAATAATCTCATTTTGGTGATATTAGTGCGATAGGATGCCCTAGCTCTTGATTGCTAAATTGTGGTATGATGATTTATAAATAGAACTCATTTTGGAGCACAAAGGGTCCCAATTTCATTTCATCTTATGCATTGTTATTATAGGCATCTAGCTTCTAGTTTATCATTCGTAGCAATGTTATTATGCTCAATTTTAGCTTAAATCTTAGCTTATTTTCTAGACCAATCATGAAATCATATAGCTTAACCATGCTATTCTTGTTAGCTCATGCATTTCCCTCATTCAAATCCTCAATCTAAGTGTAGTCAAGTCATTGGAATATGCATAATAAGATCTGAGAGCATTTTTCATACTCGCATTTACTAGGAGGCAATAAGTTGATTAGCTATGGTTTTATATTTCATTGATTAAATCTTCTAACCATGATGGTAATGATTTATTGAGTGCATTGTGTTTGTAGATACAAGTACAATTCATAGAGCACGACAAAAATAATATAGTTTTTCAATGGAAATGCAATTCCCAAAATGTACACACTTAATAAATGCAACTAAACATAAATGAGTTGCACCATAGATTACTATTTTTACAAATTTCTTTTTAACCACAACAAAATATATTGTACACGTTGAGCAACAATAACAAATAGCAAGTTACCATTTCAAATAGGATTAACTGATAAACATTAACTTAATGCTTTCTTTAGTTCCCAACACAATATAACTCCTTCTTACCCAAGTTTCTCCTGCATTTCTTCATGATGTGATTGCCCGACCTGCTATACTTGCACCTGCAAGATATCTATTTGTCTAGATATTCATACACAAGATTAGAGGGAAGTTAGATACATGATTATCATGAATCATCACTTTGAATGGATCTATTTATAACCATCACTTACTAATTTGCATAGATGAATAGAGAATGCATAAGATTGTGAAGGAGCGGCGAGATCAATAAAAAATATGATATGCTAGACCTAACGACCAAACCTAGTGTCTCGGGGGCTCACCACATATGGCCTTGCCTATGAGAAGGCACATAGACCTCGTAGTTCATAAAACAATTTAAAACGCATCTAATAAGATGGTATAAGAGTGGTTATGTGACGCTTTCTAGGGTCTACTTCCCCAGATAGTTTTCTCGTTGGTTGCCACCCACATAGGTGAAATAGGGATGAAACAAAACAAATATTCTCTATTCACACACTAGAGAGGTTTTGAATTCCTTGATTGAAAACGTAAAAAATTCATGTTTACCTAAGACTTAATATTAGATTTCCTTAGACAATTCATTATGTGCCTTGTGCATGGTGCTAAATATGCACAATACTATGGTTGGTGTTTAAGATATGGCACACATAAATTAATACATAGGGTTTTTTTTTTTCAGTACTACCATCTCATAATTATTAATGTCTTAGCTTAACAAAACTTTTTCTAATCCTCACTTTTGGAGAAGTTGAAATCATTCCTATAACTAAAGTTTCATGAATGTCCAATTGAATGACCAGTCAAATGATAAATAAACCAAACATAGGCTGAATATTACCTACTTCCAACTATAATTCAATATTAATAGTATTCAATATCTAGATACCAGGCGATTCCTTAGGCACCCCTCTCATTTAAAGCTTGAAAATACTATAATTCAACCCATAAATTATCCGACAAATAGCTGTGAAATCGTCTCTAATAATTAACGGTTTATAAGTTTAACATGAACACTTATTAAGTAATCACAACTACTAACAATGTTGTCGTATGTCATATATAATTTGTGCCACACTAAAATTCATCTACATGTTTGAGTGCAAATAATTGATTCTATTTGTCATAAAAAATATCTCAATAGTTCTAATGTTCATTGGTGATCCAATTGACCTCACCAACATACATTCCCCAAATTAAACCGTTAACCAATCACAACTACATGCATTGCTTTAAAGGTGTACCTTTAATATTGAGCTCTTCGGATAATTTTATCAAAAAGCCTAAGATTAAATAACATTACAAAGATATACTACCACCAAATATCAACACCTTAAAACTAAACAAATTATTAAACTCTTTGATAGTGACCAACAAAAGACAAATGTGGTGACATCATTCCCAGCAGTAGTACTTATCTGTAACCACAATAACGAGCATTATTTGTTTCTAGTACTAGATATAATCTTCTAACCAATGTGCATTAAAAGAAACTGGGAAACAATTCCTTATTCAAATGCATTCCGCCTCCACTCCTACATGTTTTACCAGTTGTTTGTTTGAGGAGCCCAAATATTGTCGACAATGCAGTTTAAAGAAAAAAAGACTACCATTAGTGTAATGTTCAGTCGATCACGGGGGAGGAATGATAAAGTCTGTTGTAAAATAACAAGATTCAAAACAATCTAAAAAGCGGAGAATGTTGTCAGCGTGATCAGAATATTACATCCATGGCATTGTCCCTTCTAAGGCTTGCCTAGAGTTTCTTGCCCCTACTTTGGCTACAGCTATCGTTAGAGTATACAGCTGACTGCCACTGATTTAAACTCTCTCAAATGATGATCTACCACTTAAGTTTTCTTTGACGACAAATCATGAAAACATGTGATGAAATATAAATCATCTACAAGAAGAATAAGAGTGTTTGCATCAGGGATTTTAGGTCGAAGACACTAATTGCTGTCCCATAACACCATATTCAGGAGGTTTAAGAGTTTAACCCGCTCTGGTGTTTTTATTTAGCAGATTATAAGTTACTTGTGAGTATCCCACCATTTCATTTATCATCCACTGAGATATTGTTTGTAATAGTATCTGTAAAGGCAAATTCCATTCCAGTGTCCTCTCCACCAAAATTTGATTGCATAATGTCTTAAAGAGATGTTGTCTGCTGGAATGTAATGATTGCGAGATTTTTTTTATTGTAGGAAATGGATTTTATGAAAAAATTTAACAATCTTTCAAGAAAGTACAAATGACAGGTGTAAAGCCACATTCTTTGCAGTGCCCTCCAAGCCTGCGCTAAAACGAAAACTTGGGGGACATTGACATTGGCGCAGCCTACTTTAACAACTGCAACTGGAAGATCACACCCTTTGTGCCTATGCTGAAATGGGGAATTTGGGAGGATTACGTTGCAACACCCTATGTAGACATGTACGTAAAAGGTGGACTCTTGGACAAGGCAATTGCGCTGTTTGACAGAATGCCTCAAAGTAATGTGTTTTCATAGATTGCAATAATTTCAGGATACGCACAAAATGGATATTGATTAAGGCTTTAAAATCTTTCAAGCAAATGCAATGGGTAGCAGCACCAGGGTAGCAGGGTACCCAACAAAAATAAATTAATTGAAAAGTATTTAGAAACTTACAGGAAATGGTGCTGGAAGGTGAAAACCACGGAACAAATTTGTTGAAAGGCATAAGAAACCCTCAGGCGAATGTCCAACATCATGGCGTTGAAAAGGCTTTTGAAACTTATAAGAAAACGTGGCTGGTAGGTATGAAACCAGATTCAACAACCTTTTTCCAGTACCCTTCCTGCGTCCGGTAAACTAGAAGCTTGGAAAATATGTATGCAAAACGTGAAGCATAGGCAGGGCATGTGAACTGTTAAACCGATTCCCCTAGAGCAAAAGTCATATACTAATGAAAAATCTCCTCTGATTTCTTAGTTCTCCCACCCCTTCGACACTTTCAAGCCCTCCCTATTGCTAGGTGTAAGGCCCAAAAGTTGGAAGTGAAGTCCAACAGATTCCTTCCACTTTGCCGCTAAAACCTTTGGCTCTTCGTCGTCTGTTGTAAAGCTCTTTAAGAGTCGTTTGAATAACATTATTGTATGTATTCTGAAGCTGTTTGCAGTTGTGTATGTACAAACCAGAATTGGTCATCAATATAATTGATTCCCCTACTTTAAGTGTGGATGTAGGCAATCTGTCGAACCACGATAAATTTCTTGTCTCTTTTGTCTCTACCTGTGAATTCATTGTTTAGTTTTCTGCTCTTCTAATTCACTTTAAATCCTAACAATTGGTATCAGAGCAAGGTTAGATAGTTGTTAAGATTTCGGTGGTTGAGATTCCGGAATCATGGAAGAAGCGAAGATAGAGAAGTTCTCCAGTCAGAACTTCGGGTTATGGAAGGTGCAGATGGAGTCTTGCTGATAAAGCAAGACCTTTCACTTGCATTTGAAGGGAAAACAAAGAAGGCAAGAGTGACAATTTTTCTCTCGCTGTCCAACAATGTTCTCTTCAATGTCATGAGTGAAGCAACAACGAAAGATGTATGGGATAAACTAACAACCATGTATGAAATGGCGTCGGCTGCCAATAAAGTGTTTATCATGAAGAGGTTGTACAAGCTTAAGATGAACGAAGGTTGTGCAATGACAAATCACATCAATGAATTTAATACATTGATTAGTCAAGCAACTTTGGTGGGGATGACACAAGATGACGAGAGCAAGGTTGTTCTTTTATTATGCTCTTTACCAAGCAACTAGGATGGCATTGTAGCAGTTGTTAGCACATCGATCTCCAGTAAAAATAAATTAGTTTTTTATGATGTAGGAACTACTCCTCTCAACGAGGATTTAAGAAGTAAAAATGAAGAACCTTCATCCGGTGAAGCTTTAATGGTGGTGAGCATCGAAAATAGAGGTAGAAGCCATAATAGAGGCAGAAATAATTATCATAGATGTTCAAAATTAGCAAGGAAATCAAAGTCTAGAAACAGAAATGGTGATTGTTGGTTTTGTGGCAAATTTGGTCATGTAAAGAAGGATTGTAGAAACTACAAAAGGGCACAAGAGAAGGTGCGGGATAGCGAAGCAAACATAGTCTATGATAAAGATGATAGTGTACTAATCCTTTCAACAACTGACACTACTCCAGATTCATGGGTAGTTGATTTCAGTGCCTCCCACCATGCTACCTCATGCCTTGAAGCGTTCATTAACTAAAAAGGTCACTTTCGAAATATTTTCTTAAGAGATAACAAAGCTTGCGGAATTACAGGGAAGGGTGTTGTGTTGCTACCATTAGAAGGTGGTAAAACATGGCTGCTCAAAGATGTTCAACATGTCCCACAATTGAATCAAAATTTGATATGCTTTGGACAACTCTTCGATCAAGGTCTTAATGTGAATTTTCTTCCGGATACTTGGAAGGTAACTCATGGTACCATGTTGATTATGAATGGCAATAAATTGGGTAGTCTCTATATATTTAAGACTCATGGTGAAGTGGGAGTTGTAATGGTGGTTGAGGACAGCAAAGCGGATCTTTGGCATCAAAGGCTTGGGCATATTAGCAAGAAATGGCTCCATGTTATGCACACAAGAAATCAACTTCCGAGTCTCAAACTTGTTGACTTAGCCTTTTGTGAACATTGTCTTTATGGCAAACAAAAGTGCATCAATTTTTTGAAAGGTGGACGTTATACGAAGACAACATCACTAGAGCTTGTATGCTCGGATGTTTTTAGGCCTACCAAGGTAACCTCCATTGGAGGAGCTAACTATTTTGTCACCTTTCTTGATGATTGTACAAGGAAAGTATGGATATACATGCTCTCTAAGAAATCTAATTTTTTTTCAAATTTTAAAATTTTCAAGGCTTTAGTTGAAAATTAGATTGGGCATAAGATTAAGTGTCCACAAACAGATAATGGTGGAGAATTTTGTTGACACTAATTTGATGGTTTTTGTGTTGATAATGGGATTAGAAGGATTAAGGTTGTTTCTTTCACTCCTCAAGAAAACAGTGCAGCCGAGAGGATGAATAGGGCAGTCCTTGAAAAGGCACGATGTATGTTATCAAATGTAGGTCTAGGTAAGGATTTTTGGGCAGAATCTTGCAACACACTTGTATATTTAATCAATCAAAGTCCCTCATCTAAATTATACTTTGGTATTCCGAAAGAGGAATGGCAAGGGAAGAGGATTTCATAGTTGCATCTTCACGTGTTTGGATGTGAAGCCTTCCCGCATAAACCCAAGGAGAAACAAACCAAACTGGATCGCAAGTTGCAGAAGTGTATTTTCATTGGATATGGTGAAGGGCAATTTGGTTTTAGGTTGTGGGATCCAGTTCACAGAAAAATTATTCATAGGAGGGATGTAATTTTTCATGAGACTTCTTTCCTTGCACTACAAGGTTCAAATAAATCAGATAAAGAGTATGTTCTTCTATCTCTTTTTCAAAATTATTCAGCCTCATATCTCTCATCAAGTGGGAGTCCCGGTGATCTGCCTCATATCTCTCATCAAGTGGGAGTCCCTATGTCCTCCATCACGATTGAATTCAATTCTTAGTCCTCTGACCAGACTAGAATGATGAAGAAGAGTGTTTACAAAGGATGCTCTTCGTTTAATTCTGCAACAGCACACTATGGTCGAAATCAAATTATACAATGTGAACCTAGGGGTCTGTAAAATAGAGCATGTCCTCCCTCAGAGTCACCATGGGTTACCACTCAGGTTGCAGAAGATGTCCTCACACTGACTATACCACTACCTACACCGGTGGAGGAACATCTACATGGTGCCACCCTCTCCAAGCACACTGGCTCACAATCTAACCGACACAGTGGTCTATCTCCATGGCTACCTCGATAGCAAGATAGGTGGTCATGTGAGGCTGGGCTCTCACCATAGCTTGTTGGGAAAACCACATGGTTGCCCCCAATTCCTACCTCTACAAGATCATAGTAGGTGCGTTTTCCCATGCAGACCATGGAGGATGCCTCTGTAGCTGAACATTCCCACAACTTGCCTCCTCGCAGTGATGACAATGATCCACGTGTTTCTGGTGGACTTCATCCTCCCAACTTTATGCAAAATTCTGAGCATGATCGCCCTGCAGAAAATGGAATCCATCATGGGCATGAAATATTAAATACAAAAAACATTGATCTACATAAACAGAGATTGAATGATTTGAATAATATTAGTAGGGATGATCCCACTACTCCAACAGAGAGTTGATTGAGAAAATCTACCAGGCAGAGGAGACCTCCGGTTAAGTTCTCTGACTATGAATTATTATTCTGTGACGAAGTTGAGCCCACTTTGTTAATCTCTGATCAAATAGAGCCTGCAAATTATAAAGAAGCTTGTAAAACTATAGATTGTGATAAATACCGTGCTGCAATGTGCGAAGAAATGGACGCATTATTGTGAAATTAGACATGGGATTTGGTGCCACTTCTGCCTAACAAAAAGGCATTACGTAATAAGTGGGTTTATAAATTGAAAGATGAAGCTGGTGGTCGGAAATAATTTCGAGCAAGACTAGCTGTCAAGGGGTACGCTCAGCAGTAAGACCTCAATTTAAAAAAAAAAATTTGCCAATATTCAAAATGACTACTATTTGAGCAGTATTGGGATTGGTTGCAACCTAGGATCTTGAGCTTGAACAATTGGATGTGAAGATGACATTTCTCCATGGCAACCTTAATGAGGAATTGTTTATGCATCAACCTGAAGGATTTATTAAAAAGGGTCAGGATCATCTCTATTGCAGATTGAAACGGAGTTTGTTTGGGTTTAAGCAAGCTCCAAGATAGTGGTATCTCAAATTTGACAAGTTTATGATTGATCAAAAGTTTACTCGCTGTGAATCTGATCCTTGTATTTGTTTTAAAAATCTTCCCAATGGTAAATTTGTTATACTTCTCCTTTATATAGATGATATGCTAGTGGCCGACACAAGCATGAAAATTGTTCGTGACCTTAAAACTCACTTAGCTAATGACTTTGCCATGAAATATTTAGGGGCACCGAAGAAAATTCTTGGGATGACGATTTTTTCAAGATAGGAAAAAGAGAGAACTCAAACTATCTCAACAAGACTACATTAAAGAAGTATTGGACAGATTTGGTATGGTGGATGCTAAGTCTATATGCGTCCCCTTAGCCTCTCATTTTTAGTTGTCTTCTCGATTGCGTCCAAAAACACAAGAAGATAAGGAGTTTATGGACAAAATTCCATACAAATCTACAATTGGAAGCCTTATGTATGCTATGGTGTCTACTCGTGTGAATATTGCTCATGTTGTGGGAGTGGTGAGCAGATTTATGGCTAATCCGAGAAAACCACATTGGGAGGCGGTCAAGTATATTTTGTGGTATCTCAAGGGTACTTCAGACTTTTTCTGATGGTTTGGGAAGGGCAAGGCACACTTGCAAGGGTTTACTGATTCTGATTTTGCTAGAGATTTAGACAAAAGGAAGTCTACTTCAGGTTATGCTTTCACATTTGTTGGGGCAGCGATTAGTTGGGCCTCTAAATTACAACACGCAGTTGCTCAATCAACTGTCAGGGCTGAATTCATAGTTCTTTCTGAGGGAGCAAAGGAGATGGTATGGCTGCAACTCTTGTTCAGCGAATTGGGTTTGAAGCAATCCAATTTTGCCTTGTTTTGTGATAATAGCAGTGCCATCTTTATGACTAAGCATCAGACATCTTAGCCTCGGTCAAAACATGTTGATGTCTATAGTCATTATGGTCGTCACATGGTTGAAGAAGGCAAGTTTCATGTAGATAAATTCACACCGAGACGAACCCAACTAATGTTCTCACTAAAGTTGTTAAGTGGGAGAAGTTCGATTTCTGTCGAGCTTCTCTTAGCCTTTCTAATATCTAATAGCAAGACTAAGTCGGGGAATCTACTTGTTGCAGTAGTTCGTTGGCCTTCAAGTGGGAGATTGTTGGAAGTGAAGTCCAACGGACTCCTTCCACTTTGCCGCCAAAATCTTTGGCTCTTCGTCTTCTGTTGTAAAGCTCTTTAAGAGCTGTTTGAATATCATTATTGTGTGTATTTTGAAGCTACTTGCAGCTGTGTATGTACAAAACAGAATTGATCATCAATATAATTGATTCGCTTGCTTTAAGTGTGGACATAAGCAATCAACTGAACCATGATAAATTGTGTGTCTCTTTTGTCTCTATCTATGAATCCATTGTTCAGTTTTCTGCTCTTCTAATTCGCTTTAAATCCTAACATCGAATTCACGTTCCTTGCAATAATGTAACCACCTTCCATGATACAGAGGTCTTACTCGCATTTATTATGGTTGCAGGCACACCATACGGTTACAGGTGCACCATGCACGACTATCAGTTTTTTAAAAATAAAATGACCACCGTACCTGTCCAAGGTATGGCCATTCACCAGGGTATAATGTAAAGGATTATCTGAGTATTGCATTTAAAAGAGATGAAGATGTGCATTAAAGGCTTGATTTAATATGGCATGGCCTAAGAAAGAGAGGTCGTTGGTTCTCCTGTAGGTCGATCCCATTAGAAACAGAAACCTCCGTCCACTACATTTGACGGTCTCATTATCGGATGCTAGTGTGTTAATTTCTCTTTTCACTGTCATCTTTAGCACGTATACCCAGTGCAAATTAGAGTTATAATTGATGTAGCCTATATGTGAAAAGCTTAGCAATTATGATAGCAGTCGTCTAAGGATGAATAAAAATATCAAATCTAATATGCACCAATTTCCATCTATTCGCTGTGTCATCTACTTGCATTTAATTTCCTCTAAGGGCTGCTATGAGATGAGATTTGATGGCAGAAGAAGGTAATTTGAATGTTCGCATGAAAAGATGAAGGCTTCCATTAAAAATCTGACACTAATAGTAGGGTGTGAGAGAAACGTCGTCTTCCTGTCTTCTGTACATTCACTATTGGATATGTCGATGGGTGTTGCATTAACTCGACTATCAATTTACAAGATACTTCATGCTTTGACTCGACTCCCAAATTGGAGAAGTCACTCAGGTAATTATGGTTATGAAGTTAAATATGTTATGACAAATTAATGAAAATATCATATTATGAATTCATATATTTATTATAAACATTACGTAGCTATTACCTTCTTTGTTTTAATCAATAGAATTATGCTAATTGATTGGTAATTGAAATAAATTCTATTTGACCTACTCTTTCCACCAAGGCAAATAGAATTGTGTCATACCACTATATTTGCATTCTCATATAACTTTAAATATCCAACCACACTATCGGTGCTACAATAATTGATTCATTTATCTCTTACATAAATATTCTTTTGATTTACATTCTTATGGAATCAACACTTCTTGGACTACTCCTAAATATTATTGTTAAATATAAATATAATACCTAAATATATATAGACTTGGTACTTTTCTTCATAGTCACTAATAGTGAGGTGGTATTAATGCTTTCTACCTCATTAGTATTTGAAATTATATATTTTTATGATGACTCATAAAGTATACAATTAACCTTCTTATGGAAAGGTGATATACATATGGAAATCATAACCTATGTTAAAATGGATGATAGTATCATCTCAGATAAAAGTAAATGCGCCTTATATTCCTACTCTTGCTTAATCACAATATGGTAATTTGCATTAATGGGTGGGCATCACACATTCTATATTTTCATTATTATTATCCTTCTTTTTAATGATATTAACATAGATACCAAGCTTACTTGTTTCAATAGTAACCATCATATAGACATTAGAATTTCCAACTCTCGACAAGTTAGTACTTAAACATTTATTTGCACTAACATCTATAATGAGGATCAAGACAATGGTATTATTTGACCAATATAAAATGGAGAAGTCTCTTCATTCTAATTACTAATAACCATTTTAATAAGAGTTTTAAAGAAAGATAAAAGGTCAATCCCATCACATATTTTGATAAATAAATCATAGCACTTGATTTCTACTCTTAATCTTCTTTCAAAGTAATTGAGAAAAGTAAATAGGAAAATTACTCACCTTCTTGCAATGAGCTTTGTTTCCAACCACTTGCTTCTTTCAAATCTAAGATAGGATCACACATAGTAAAAAATCATTAGTACAATATAGCATCTTGCCAAAAGAAGCATGAAATTTTAGTCATCATATAAACCAGAATCTCCATACACTATAGGTGAAATGTGTCCATACTTTATCCTTTTAATATTTTGTTCATACTAGGTTGATATTGAATGTCAACTACAACACATTATTTTTTCAATTTTGCATTAAGTATAAAGGTTCTCAACATAGTACTATTATATATGAGCAATATAATCATAATTAAGATGTAACCATAAAAACATATGTTCATTCCATCATACTTGAGCAAAGAACCTCAAAGTAGCATCAAGATATAAAACATCCATGTCTAGATATAGGTGGGCATCACAGATATGGTGTTGTGACTGAGGAAAACTCCTCTAAAAAATTTGATGATCAAGATCAAGAAGACAACAATCTGCACGAGTGCCTCAAATGACACTACTCAAACAATGATCAAATGGCAACAAAGGAAATAACATCTCTCAATAAAAAATACAGATGGTACATGAATCTGGATTAGTGACCCCAATGACACTACTTAACTAATTCATGCTGAAAATATAGGTGCAATAATATAAAGAACCATGATCAATTGTGGATAGCTTGCATCCACAAAATAGAAATATAAGATTGTCTCAACTCACTCAAAAAAAAACTAAGGAAGCATTGGCACAAAAGTACAATACCACCCGATAATGTTGACTAGGGAGAGCCATGACAAATCCACTAAAACTATTTCACCAAGAAATGCATGAAGGAAAAGAGACAACATCAAAAGCGACCAAAAGAATACTTGCAACTGAGAAAAGTGCTTGTGCAAAAATTACACACATGCATAAGAAAAAATCTTGAAAATCCTAGTGTTGTTGTGGAAGGACTCTCACTTCACAAAGTTGTGATTAGAAAGTAACAAAGGCACTACATAATCTCCTATGGTAGTTAATAATTCAATGTGAGTACAATATCATCGCACAACATTTGTGCAAAAATCCCAAAAAGATATGAATGTGATACTGCATCTCAATCCGTCTACAAATAAAAGTCCTTACAAAAGATGTTCAATTGATCCATAAAGACAAAAGACTCATGAAAATGCATATACCAACACATAGTGCATAGAACCACCCTTTCAATGATACCTAGTTTGCCAAAAATAAACAACAAACATCCAAGATATGACCACTTCAAAGAAAATTACCAGTTATAATACAAAGGTTGAAAAATAGCCCACTCCTCCATTAGCACCTAGGTTAAAAAGGTGTGATAACAATGTAACCATCAAGTCAGCATGGGAGAAAAACTGGCCCTCTTGATAGAGGGGCATCGATGGAAGATGAAGTGGCGGGGTCTGGTGGTGGCTCTACATGCCACTCCCATAGAAAGCGGCAGCCAAAAGAAGGGAAAATAATTGTAAGAAAATTACTGCACTTACCGCCAAGTAAAGGGAAAATAATTGCAGATTGAAAAGGGAAAACACGGGAAGGCAGGGAAATTATATGCATTCTATTTTCAGAGTTTCCATTTTCTTGCTTTGTCGTCATTGATCTACAGGGATTAAATTTACTAACGCAAATCCTTGGAGTTCCTGAAACTGACAGACTTGTTGCAGAGGGTCTTATGTTGATTACCCTTGGAGGAAATGATTACGTCCATAACTACTACCTCACTCTTGACTCACTCAGATCCATTCAGTATAGTTTACCGTATTACACTCGGTTGATAGTCTCATAATCTGAGAAAATCCTCACGGTAAATTTCTAGGCCTAATGTAAATTCTAACAAGTCTGTTTAATTTATTTTTCCTTTTTTTTATACAATATAAATTTATGTATTTTTATAAAATAACATTCTTTTTATTAATTTTTATTTTATATTAAGATATGATTAGATTTTTTATTTAAGAGAATAATTTAATATTCCTTGAATTAATTTCTAAGCATATTAAAATATTATTACATAGACTTTTTATTTCAAACAAAAAACTGATATATTAACTTTATTATAAAGATAAATTAACATATTTATTTTATTTATTTTAATCATATTTGTTCTTCTCATTTAAAATATAAAATATAAATTATAAAATGTAATTTAAAATACATAATTTAATATAAAATATAAAATATTTAAATTAATTTTAAATATAAAGTTAAATACAAACTATTAAATACTAGCTTATATATATTTAATAATATATATAGAATAAGCCCAGAGATATCTTTCTAGAGGCTAATATAGATAAGCTAGTAGCAACATGAATTGAAAGACATGACAATTTCAAATTATATACTGTTGTATAGCTATATATTTTGGATTGGTATAGTGTTAGATTTTGTATTCCATTTGGTTCAATTCTAGATTTAGAATTATAGCTAGAATTGGAATCAAAATAGTATGCCTAATTTAATAAGGATTAGGGTTCATTTTGGTTTACTATTAGGGTTAGGATTTGATTTGGTTTAAAATAGTAGGCCTAATTCAATAAGGAATAGGGTTCATTTTATCTTGCTATTAGGGTTAGGGTTAGGGTTTACATCATTGTTGGGGTTAGGTTAATAGTTAGGGTTTGGATTTACATCATGTTTAGTGTTACGGTTAGCATTAAGATTTTGATAAGGCTAGGATTTAGGGTTATTGTTAGGACCTAGGATTTAGGGTTATGGTTAGGATTATGTGTAGGGTTATGGTTTATATCATAGGGCTATGATCTAGGGTTAGGATTATAGTTAGGGCTTACATCATTGTTAGGGTTAGGTTAATGATTAGGGTTTGGATTTACTTCATGATTAGGATTACGGATAGGGTTAAGATTGTGGTTAGGCTTTGGATTTATCATTATGGTGAGGATTATGTCTAGGGTTAAGGTTAGAGTTAGGATTATAGTTAGGGTTTACATCATTGTTATAGTTAGCTTAATGGTTAGGGTTTAGATTTACATCATGGTAAGGGTTAAGGTTCTAGTTAGGCTTAATTTTTAGGTATATGGTTAGGATTATCTCTATGATTAGAGTGTATATCATAAGGTTAGGGTTATGATTACGATTAGGGTTAGGGTTAGGGTTAGGATTATCGTTAGGGTTTACATTATTTTTAGGGTTAGGTTAAAGGTTAGGATTTGGATTTACATCATGTTTAGTGTTACAGATAATGTTAAGATTGTGGTTAGGCTTAGGATTAGGGTTATGGTTAAGATTATCTGTACGGTTAGCACCTTTATATCATAGGGCTAGGGTTAGGGTTATCAGTTAGGTTAGGATTATAGGTAGGGTTTACATCATTGTTAGGGTTAGTTTAATGGTTAGGGTTTGGATTTACATCATGATCAGGGTTAGGATTAAGATTATGGTTAGGATTAGGATTTACATTTATGGTTAGTTTTATGTTTAGGGTTACAGTTTATAGATCACAGTGTTAGGGTGAGGGTTAACACAATGGTTAGGGTTATGCTTAAGTTTAAGATTGTGGTTAGGCTTAATATTTATAATTATGGTTAGGATTATGTCTAGGGTTAGGATTTATATCATGGGATTAGGGTTAGGGTTAGGATTATAGATAGATTTTACATCATTGTTAGGGTTAGGATTAGGGTTAAGACTGTGTTTAGGCTTAAGATTTATGGTTATGGTTAGGATTATGTGTAGGGTTACAATGCATATCATAGGGTTATATTTAGGGTTAAGGGTCAGGGTTAGGGTTATAGTTATGGTTTGTATCACTTTTAGTGTTAGGTTAATGGTTATTGTTAGGATTGCAGTAAGGGTTTATATCATTGTTAGTATTACGCTAATGGTTAGGGTTTGGATTTAGGGTTTAAAGTTACAGTTAGGGTTACGATTGTTGTTAGGCTTAGGATTTAGTATTATTGTTATGATTATTTCTAGGTTTAGGGTTTATATCATGGGATTAGGATTAGGGTTAGGATTAGGATTTATGATTATGGTTAGTTTTACATTTAGGGTTAGGGTCTATATCATAATGCTAGGGTTAGGATTAGAATCAAGGTTAAGGTTATGGTTAAGTTTATGATTGTGCTTCAAAGGCTTAATATTTGGAATTATGGTTAGGGTTTATATCATAGGGTTAGGGTTAGGGTTAGGATTATAGATAGATGTTACATCATTCTTATGTTTAGGTTAATGGTTAAGGTTAGGGTCAAGGTCAAGATTGTGTTTAGGCTTATGATTTATGGTTATGGTTAGGATTATGTGTAGGGCTAGGGTTTATATAATAGTGTTAGACTTAGGGTTAGGAGTTAGGGTTAGGGTTATAGTTGTGTTTTGCATCACTTTTAGGGTTAGGTTAATGGTTAGGGTTAAGGCTAGGGTTAGGGTTAAGATTATGGTTATGCTTAGAATTTAGGGTTATGTTCAAGATTATGTCTAGGATTAGGGTTAATACCATAGGGTTAAGGTTAGGATTATGGTTATGGTTTATATCATTGTTAGGGTTAAGTTAATGGGTGCGGTTTGCATTTACAACATGGTTACGGTTAGGGTTTGGCTAATGGTTATGGTTTACATCACTTTTAGGGTTAGGTTAATGGTTAGGGTTAGGATTGTAGTAAGGGTTTACATCATTGTTAGGCTTACGTTAATGGTTAGGTTTTGGATTTAGGGTTTAAGGTTAGGGTTAGGGTTACGATTGTTGTTAGGGTTAGGATTTAATGTTATTGTTATGATTATCTCTAGGGTTAGGGTTTATATCATGGGATTAGGATCCGGGTTAGGATTAGGATTTACGATTATGGTTAATTTTATGTTTAGGGGCAAGGTTTATATCACAATGTTAGGGTTAGGGTTTATATTAGAGTTTTAGAGTTAGGGTTAAGGGTTAGGGTTAGGATTATAGTTAGGGTTTACATCATTGTCAAGGTAAGGCTAATTGTTGGGATTTAGATTTATATCATGATTATGATTAAGGTTAGGGAAAGGGTTAAAATTATGGTTAGGTTTAGGATTTAGGGTTACATTTAGTATTGTGTCTAGGGTTGGGGTTAATATTTATAGTTATGGTTATTGTTTGGATTTATAGTTATGGTTTGCATCACTTTTTGGGTTATGTTAATGGTTAGGGTTAGGACTGCAGTAAGTGTTTACATCATTGTTAGGGTTAGGTTAATGGTTAGGTTTTTTATTTAGGGTTAAGGTTAGGGTAAGGTTTACAATTTTTGTTAGGATTAGGATTTAGTTTTATTGATATGATTATTTTTATGGTTAAGCTTTATATCATGGGATTAGGATTAGGGTTAGGATTAGGATTTACGATTATGGTTAGTTTTTTGTTTAGGGTTAGGGTTTATATCACAATGTTAGGATAGGGGTTAAGGGTTTAAAGTTTATATTAGAGGTTTAGAGTTACAGTTAAGGGTTAGGGTTAGGGTTGTAGTTAGGGTTTACATCATTGTTAGGGTTAGGCTAATGGTTAGGGTTTGGATTTATATCATGGTTAGGGTTAAGATTATGGTTAGGCTTAGGATAAGGGTTACGTTTAGGATTATATCAAGGGTTAGGATTTATATCATAGGTTAAGTGTTAGTGTTAAGGGTTAGGGTTAGGATTGTAATAAGGGTGAAGTTAGGGTTATATTTAAGTTTAGGGTCAAATTATGGTTTAGATTTCAATCAGGTCTAGATTAGAGATATTGTCAAAAATAGAAATGTCAAATTACCATTGATACAACCTTTGTTAATTTTATTATTATTCAAATATTTTTAAAATATTTTATTGATGTTAGGGTTAGGGTTAGAATAAAGGTTATGAGTAAGATAATTTTAATTATAAGAAACTTTAAACTATTTTAAAATATCTATATTTTAAATTTATAGTAAAAATATCATTTCAATTAAAAGAGAGTTTAAGCTATTTTAAAATGTCTTTCTTTCATTAGAACAAAGTTTCAAGGTAATTATTTCATAAAAATATTTAAATAAGGAAACAAGATATTCATAAGAACTTAAATCAAAAATTGCAGTTAAGGGTTAGGGTTAGGATTGTAGTTAGGGTTTACATCATTGTTAGGGTTTGGATTTATATCATGGTTAGGGTTCAGGTTAGGGATAGGGTTAAGATTATGGTTAGGCTTAGAATTAGGGTTACGTTTAGGATTATGTCAAGGGTTAGGATTTATATCATAGGTTAAGTGGTAATGTTAAGGGTTAGGGTTATTTAAGTTTAGGTTCAAGTTATGGTTTAGAGTTGAATCAACTCTAGATTAGAGATATTGTCAAAAATAGAAATATCAAATTACTATTGATGATACTCATTTATTCTTATTTATCTAATATATTTATGAATAAAGTATATTTTGATACAAACTTTGTTAATTTTATTATTATTCAAATAATTTTTAAATGTTTTATTGATGTTTCAAATTATTTCATAAAATGTTAAACCCTTCATTAAGGATTTGATTTTATTATCATTAGGGTTTGATAAGAATTCAACTAAGATTTTGTTTTAATTACTGTTAGGGTTAGGGTTAGAATAAAGGTTATGAGTAATATAATTTTAAAATGTCTATATTTAAAATTTATAGTAAAAAAATCATTTCAATTAAAAGACTGTTTAAGCTATTTTAAAATGTCTTTATTTCTTTAGAACAAAGTTTCAAGGTAATTATTTCATAAAATATTGAAATAAGGAAACAAAATATTCATAAGAAAAGTACATAATAATAAAGATTCTTTTAATATTTTATTAAAAATGATATTAAGTGTTATGAATGCATTATTGGAGAATAGTTACCTAATTAGATTTTGGATTTAGGGTCTAAGGTTATAAAATGAAAGTGTCATTTTCAAATCATTTTAACCCTCCAAGTTTGAAAATTCAAAAAGCCTTCTGTGAAGAAAAATGGTGATCCCTACTCGTCAACATCGATTTGAGCGCCAGAGAAGACATAATCAACCCTGAAACTACGAGCTAGCGGTAAGTGATCGATCTTAAGCCTCTTTATGTTTCCAATTTTGAATTCTTTTGTTCATTTTTTAAGTTTTTCATGGGTTTTGGGTCGAGCATCACGTTTTATCGTGCGAGACAAGATCCTGTCTCATACGAGAAACTGGTAAAAAATCTTTTTTCATTTGAGGCTACTAGTTTTGTTGTATGGGGTCCACCCTTGTGTCATACGACAAGTCTATTAAAAGACCATTTTGTCATGCTAAGTCTATTAAATTGTCATTTGAGGTTGTTTTCTCGTACGAGAGCCATTCCTAACTCATACGAGATGTTGCTTGACTATTTTTTGTCATTCAAAAGACAGTGATCATTTTTGAAATTGTAAACATGAAATTTTGGTTTTGCATTTGACTTATTTGGATTTGCGTGATGTTTAACTTCTCTTGTAGGCTCATTTGAAATGTTTCTGATGATCATTGTTGGGTTTTTGCAAGTTTGATTACCTCTTGTGCTCTTCAGATGTGTATATCCACTTACGATGGCATTAGTTCGTCATCTATCTCAGGTTGATCAGGCTCATGTTGTTTTATGGGGCTTGACTCATTTATTGTGATTACCTGATATCTGTGTGAACCATGGGATGCTCACGACATTGGTTGAGTGTTTTCATTCGGAGTAGAATACCTTTCATTTGCCAGTTGGGGAGTTAACTGTCACTCTTGAGGATGTGTACAGGATCCTTCATATCCCTTTTGCTGGGGATAAGGTGGATTATGATACCACATTGTTACTTGGAATATAAGCTCTTAGGAATGTATTTAGGGATCTCGATATCTTGACTCATTCCATGAGTTGGGATATATTGATGAGTAGGTACAGTGAGGAGTATCCGCTGGCATGTGTTCTAGCAGGATTCATCAGTTGCTTCTTGATGCCGAACAGAGGGCAACAGGGTTTCCAGAGTAGATGGGGACAGATGTTGTAGAGGTTGATAGAGACCACTCAGAGACTTGGCTGGGGCTCTTGTTTATTAGCCCACATGTATCGGGAGATGCATGAGATTGTTTACAGAGATGGGCGGAGCATGGCCGCGAGTGTATACATTTTATAGGTTTGGGCTTGGGAGCACTTTCCCGTTTGTCGACTAATTGTTGATGATAGTAGAGCTAGGGTAGTTGATTATTTACAGGTATGCCAGATATATTACATAGCCCCATCTAGGGAAGACAGATTTTTGGCGATGACAGCTCGACAACCTTATAGTCATTGTCTAGAGACCATACAAAGGATTGGAGCTGTGGGATGACTGGCAGAGGGCTTGTAGGGACCCTTTTGTGACACACCCACTGATGGGGAGATCACAGACTGTTGTGGAGCGATTCATCATTTCACAAGTGATGAGGTAGTACAGCCGGCCTCAGGGGATCTCGTAGGAGTATACATCGTATGCTCGATACGCCGATGAGGAGAGATAGGGATGGTCACCTAGGTTATCCTATGCTTTGGCGATGCAGGAGCTGATAGGTTTGCACCACCTCAAGTGTGATTACCTGGATGATATAGCAGATGCGGGGGTGTTACCCCAGTATAGAGATTACTTTCAGCAGCATCCGTTCCCTCGATTTATAGATCTGGGAGAGCAGGCTCCACATATTAAGGATGTGGAGGATGATGCCCTTGCACTGGTACAAGGCCATAGGTAGGGACAAGCATAGAGATCAGAGGCTCCACAACAGACTGGTGGTGATCCTGGTGCTAGCAGCAGTAGGGTGTGAGCTGATGTTGGACAACAGAGGGGTGAAGGTGGATCCCTTGGGAGAGTAGGCATGAGGTTGGGTGGCAGAGAGGAGGAGCGAGTAGCTCTGAGGCAGATCCGATAGTGACGGGATGAGCAGGGTGGAGCCACAGGTGGAGATGGTGGCGGAGAGCCTGCGAGAGAGCAGGGGGTTGACATGGGACGGTCGATGAGAGCACGTCTTGTAGAGCTGCAGTCACAGTTGACAGTGGCTTAGACTCAGCTGGCGGAGTGAGACCAAAAGCTAGTCGAGGTTAGGGCCGAGCGTGATTGCTAGATCATAGCATTGAGAGTAGAGTCGAGAGCAGAGATAGAGTCTCTACGACAGGAGGTGCTTCTCGAGAGTAGTAGGGCAGCATATTATGTGGTGGCATATAGTGTCACAATTCTTGTTGCACAGTAGGTGCAAACCTATTCACAGTATATGGCTAGATCAGAGGGAGCACGAGCACCTTGACAGGATCTTGGGCATTAGGCTCCTGCTCCTCCACCAGGCGATGAGGGAGAGGGCGCCAGCTAGATGATTCATTTTTTTGGAGCTTGGATATATATTGTAGATACACCCATTTTTTGTAGCCAATATGATTCTTGATCTGATGGGAGTTTGTAAATGTCATTGGACATCATTTTGTACTCTTATACTTGATATGATATATACACGAGATCTAATTTGACTTCATCGTACTTGTGTTGATTCGCTTATGAGATGTCTCTTATATGCTTTATTCTATATGTATGCATTTATTTTCCATATGAATGTATGTAATGCAAATGATTATGAATGTATATGTTTTGGTTTCTTTTCATATGCAAATAAATAAATGAAAATGAGTAATGAGTAATGAGTAATGCAATTTTTTCATTTTTCTATGCAATAAGATCAATGTAAATGAATAATAATGAAATGAATGAATTTATATGAAATGTTATGTATGCAGCTAAACATCTCAAAACACAAGTGCTCGATCGGAGAAATAATGATAAAAAGACCACTTAGCGTAAGAAATGATGATGCATTCAGCTCTCATTCAGAAGATAAAGAGATTATTACTATACCGAAATCACTCTAGATTCACAAAAATGCAAAATGAAATGCAAAATGATATACGAAATGCAACCTAAACCTAGTCATTGGATTTAAAATACTTAAGATTCATCACTGAGAATAACGAACACAATAGGTAGGTTAGAGTTCCTTTCTTTTTCAATGTGCAATATTAATTATCTTGTCCGCAATGACCCTTTTTTCGTTCATATCCTTGGACAGATTTCACAGGGACCCAGATTGCATCATAAAGAAATTCCCTCAAAACAAACAAATAAATGATATGGACCTCCCTGTAGCATACAAATAAGCAGAGTCGAGGTATGTGAGGTGATTTCACCTTGATGTGAAGGCTCTTATCACAGACGCCCAGCTAATTTATATGTTTCCAGATCATCGGGATCATTCCTACAAGCAGAAAACAAAGAAAATATTATGCCCCCAATCCTTACTCCTCTTAGTCACAATAGACTTCCTCGAGTTACTTAGAGGGACAATAATTGGAAATTAATATAAAAGACAACATACAAAGAGAATTTTCATTCATAGCTCAAACTCTTTAGTGATTGTTTTCCGTTATGTTGTTTTTCTTGTGAACTCAGTGATAAACTCTTTGGTAGTTAGGAGATAGGTGATTGACTCGGAGTGGACGACCAGGTTTCACTGATGAATAAAATGACTTGGTTAACAATGCTTAGGATATGTAATGTGCTCTATCGAGTAACCTAAGACTAGGATGTTGATCAGTTTCAAGTCATGAGGGTTCCAACGAACCAGGATGTCACAAAAGTGACTGAAAATATGTACACGCGAAAGCAAAAGATGCATGAAAGTGGGAAATACCAATGTTGCGTTGATAGATGGAGGACTTGAGTACAAGAGGCGCATGTTTGCCAGGTTTTCACGTACTTGGCAGAGATTCATTTTTTTTTACCAAGGTGCCTGTTTACCAGGTTTTCACCAGGGCAATTTCTCTCTTTTTATATTTTTTTTTGTCTTTTTTTTTTTTTTGATTTCTTCAGGACTTTTTCTGATTTTTAGGATTTTTTCAGGACTTTTTCAGTTGTACATGTTTGCTAGAGCATAGAGTGCTAAGTGAAGAATTTTTCAAGTGGATAGTGTTAATCGGTTCACAGAGCTATTCTCCTTTCAAGTTTGAGAGTTGATAGGCACCAGAGTCGTATGCTGCAGTAACAATGTAGGGACCCAGCCAGTTGGGTTCAAACTTCCCTTTATTGTCGCGAAACTATTGATTTTTTGGATTTTCTCTCAGAACTAGGTCACCAACTTGAAATTCTCTTTGTCGAACCTTCTTGTTATATCCTCTGGACATTCTCTTCTGATACACTCTGAGATGATCAAATGCCACTTGCCGACGCTCATCTAGCAATTTGAGTTCTTGCAATCTAGATATTCTATGATCTTCATCAGTAACAAGACCTTGCAATGAAACTCTTAGAGATGGTATTTCTACTTCAATAGGTAATACTGCTTCGGACCCATACACCACTCTGATACTGGTTCTGTAAGCCCATAATGCAAGATTGAGCTGCAGATGCCAATCCTTCCCAAACTTGTTCACTATTCTATGTAAGATAGTCAGTAGGTTTTTGTTAGATGCCTCAGCTTGTCCATTACCTTGAGGGTAATATACTGATGACTAGTGTTGCTTTATTTTGAATTTCTCACAAAGCTCATCCAGATCTTTATTCTTTAATTGTCCTCCATTATCAGTCACGATGGACGAAGGTATCCCATACCTGCAAATTATATAGTTTAGGATGAATAAGGCGACTTGTTTACCAGTTGCTTTGGTGAGCAGAACTGCCTCTACTCACTTGGTGAAATACTTAGTGGTAGTTATGATGAATTTATGCCCATTGGATGAAGCCGGATATATCTAACCAATGAGATCAAAGGCCCATTGCTAAAAAGGCTAGTGTGTTATAAATGGTATAAGGTCCCTTGCTGGGGCATGTATGAGATTTCCTTGAAGCTGACATTTCTCACAAGTCTTAGTAAATTTTATGGCGTCCTTTTCCATATCTGGCCAGTAGTAGCTAGCTTGTAATAGTTTCCGAGCTAAAGTAAAACCATTTGAATGAGATCCACAAATACCTTCATGGACTTCCAATAATGCACGTTTAGATTTTTCATTTTTTGGACACCTAAGCAACGTACCATCCAAACCTTGTCTAAATAAATAATTAGCTATGATAACATACTGCGAAGCATTTCAAGTTAGGTTTCTTTTCTTGTTACGAGTAAGGTTTTCAAGGATAATTTGATCGCATAGATAGGAATAGATGTGGCTATATCGGGATGAGTCATGTCCAATAATAGAACAGACTATTTGGGTCTCAGGAGAATCATAAGCGAGGTAATATAACTCTTCCACTAGGAAATCAAAGCGAAAATTGGACTCTTGTAACTCAAGTATAGATGTCAAGGTGGCCATAGCATCTATTGCTCTATTCGCTGATCTAGGAATCTATTGGAATGACACAAAAGAAAATTACTTGTTGAGATCATTCACCATCCTCTTGTAAGGCATCAATTTCTCATCTCGAGTCTGATATGTATCATTGATCTGATTGATAACTAGCTAAGAATCTCCATAGATATGTAATTCAGCAACCTTCCATTTAATAGCTAGTTTTATTCCATTCACCAAAGCTTCATATTATGCAATGTTGTTTGTGCAAGGGAATAGAATCTTATAAGAACTTGGAATTGAATACTTCTGAGGAGTAATAAATAATATGCCAGCACCTGAACCATTTTGAGTAAAGGAACCATCGAAGAACATCTTCCAAGTTTGTTGAGTAAGATGCATTATTGATTCATCTGGGAACTCGATGTGTAGTGGTTGAGTATCCTCAAGTGGAGCTTCAGCAAGTTGATTAGCAATTACTTGTCCTTTTATGGCTTTGTGTTCCACATATTCAATGTCAAACTCTGTAAGGATCATAACCCATTTCCTATTATACTGTAGCTCATTTCATAAGACACCAATGTCTTGCTGATGTAATAAATAGCTCTTTCCTTTTTGTTGTCATCTTGTTGCGCCAGAAGTGCCCCCAATGATGAATCAGTTGTTGATATATATAAGATTAGTGGCTTACCCTAGATTAGGTGACATCAATATCGGTGGATTAGATAGGTACTCTTTTATCTGGTGAAGATGTTGTTCACACTACTAATCCCAGTTGTATATTATTCCTTTTCTCAATACTTTTGTAAAAGGTTGAGCTTTGTCTACTAGTTGAGAAGTGAATCTTCTAATGGATTGGAGATGTCCCTATAGACTTCTCATTTGACTGATGTTCTTTGGAGGCGGCATTTCCATTATAGCTTAGACCTTCTCAGGATCAACCTTGATTTCCTTCTTTGAAATGATGTAGCCAAGTAGTTTACCAGATGTCACTCTAAATGCACACTTCTTTGGATTTAATCAGAGCTTGAACTTTTCCATTCTGTCAAGTATAGGACCTAACTCTTGAATATGCGTTGATCTTTTCATAGTCTTCACTAAGGTGTCATCAACATAATCTTCTATATTCTTATGCATCATGTCATGAAAGATAGTTGTAACTACTCTTTGATAGGTCACCCCTACGTTCTTTAACCCAACTGGCATGACATTCTAGCAAAAGGTTCCCCATGCACAGGTGAAAGCTATCTTTTCTTGATCTCCAGGAGCGATTTTAATCTGAATGTAGCCAAAAAATCCATCCATTAGTGAGTACATCTCATACCTAGCCATCATGTCGACTATCATATCAATATTTAGCAATGGAAAGCCATCTTTTGGACATGCTTTGTTGAGAAATAGGCACTATGTTGGAAATCCATTTAGCATAATCTATTGCTTTGATAAATCCAGCTTTGAGCAGCTTCTCTAGTTCAGCTTTGACCAATAATGCTACATGTGGGTGCATCTTACGGAGTTTTTGTTTAACTAGTTTTACTCTTGGCATGATTGAGAGATGGTGCATAATGAGATCAGGATCCAAGCCTGGCATATTAGAGTACGTCCATGCAAAGTTTATTTTCTTTTCTAAGAATAGCTGAGTGAACTCCTTCAATTCTTCTACTGATAGTGATTGAGCTATGTGAATGATTTGTGATCTCTCTTGAATCTTGTTATTCACTGGCTGAGTTGGCTTGATCAATATGGAAGACGGCTCCTAAAAATGATTGGGCAATATACCAAGTATCTCACCTTCAAGCACCTCAAAGAGATTTTCACCTTTAGGCACATCCTTTATTTTCTCTTTTTTAGATTTTGACACCACCACAATATGGTTTTCGCCATCAGATATTTTATTTTTATTTTTCTTGTTTTTGCGACTAAGATACTTGATATCCATTTCAGTCATATTTTCACTCTGTTCACTGGTGGAAGAGTTTATAGGTTCGACTGCATTGAGATAATAGGATAATGTATAGTCATTGGCAAAAGTATGTATATCCATGGGTTGATTCTCTAAAGTACAGTCAATCAATTCGGGATGTACTAAGGATAAATTTTGGATAGGTTCAAGAGCGTTCACGGTATTATTATCACGGTTGCAGATTCAAAAGTCAAGTTCCAGAATGATACCTTGTGTAAGTGTCTCAAGACCACGAAAAGTCAGATCATGATTATTAAAGTTCACGTTAATATTTAAGCGATCTAATCCAATAGATATACTTGTAACATCATTTACTACGCTGGACTGGAAATCATATTGTGGTTTAACAACAATAAGACTAGTAGGAAACTTTTCATTATTTGTATCAGATGATTCAGAATTTGAGGCTGAGTGGATATCATCATGAACAGGACTGTCATCACAGTCATCACAGTCATTGGATGAAGTTTTCAAGTCTCTTTCAGGTGATTTAGTACACATATGTATGGTATCAATACTAACATCTTTAATGCTACAAGCTCCTTCATGTTGTGGTTCATTTGTCATTTGTATCTGACACACCTGTTGACATGATCTCATTGTTTCTGTGATTTGTTGTCATCTACTCCATTTAGCTTCTTCTAGACTGATGACTGGTTCTTGTCCTGTAGCTTCCAACTCTTCCCGTGTAGTACTATAATTGATTTGTTCTGTTTTAGGATAAGGGCATATAGATGAGAAGCTTTCTCGTATTCTTCCTTCTTTCAATCCTTGTTCATAATTTGCTTGCCTCTTTTGTCTAATTTCTTGTATTTCTTTCTCTAGTTTTATGTGCTTCAGCTCTTGAGTATCATCTATGATACCACTAGATTCTTCTAGAGTTTTTGTAGTGGATGTGTCTGAAAGATAGTCAGGACCCCATTCATACTTGTTTGAATCAGTCTCTGAATCATCTACTTGTTGCCTGCCAGTATATGTGACTAGAACTTTTAATGGTGCAAACAATTCTCTTATTCTTATGACTTCATCTCTTATATCCTTAGGAACCTCAACTTCTTGTATTATCGTAGCGGATACCGTCAAAGATTGAGCACTGACTATTTCTTCTTTCTTGACTATTGATTCCTCTCTCTCTTTTCTACACTCTACTTTTGTTTGTTTAGTGTCTGCTTCATGTAATGTTAAAGGCGATATCTTTTTCGAGCACTTAGACTTAGAAACATGTTTTTGGTCTGATGTCTTTTTTGGATTGTATCCCAGTCCAGCCTTATCATGTGTGGATTTGGTTTGTAGCTGAATTGGTTCAGTAATACCTTTTTTTTGTTTTCCCAAAGGACCAGTACTTGAATATCCCATGCGCTGAATCATTTTGTAACCATGACCATATTGGTTTGAGGAAATCTCACAGTGTCGTACCTCCTCATTTTGACTATCTTCCTTAAAGAGCCAGTTAAGCACAACATCCTCTTCTATTTCATCTACCAAGGGGGTAGAAGACTGTACAAAGAGACCATCATATATAGTATTCGGAGCTGAAGTTTGTGTTCTCATAGTCTCTAATGGTTTGCCCAACTATTTTGGTGATGGAGGGAGAGAAACTAATGATAGTACCGGTTCTATCTTGTAGCCATCCATACTAGTATCCGTAATCTTCAATCTCTTTTCTAAGTCTTTCATCAATGTTTCTGGATCTTCATTTGGAGACGCTGCCCTATTATGAGGCACAAAAGTGTCTGCACCTTTTGTCAATGCATTATAAATAACATTTGTATCAGTAGGAATACTGACTTTATCTTTGTTATAAGGAAACTTTAAGCATTGGTGATATGTTGATGGTACTACCTTCATTTCATGAATCCACGGCCTGCCCAATAATATATTGTATGACAATGGAATATCAAGAACCTGGAAAAGAACATCTCTCTCTACCGGTCCTACTCTGATTGGTAATGATACCAGACCTTTGGAGGTCCTCTCTTCTTCATCATAGGCTTTAATTGTTATTTTCTTGCCTAGATCAATGATATTTTTAGAGAATCCTAGTTGTGTAAGCAGATGATAAGTACAGATATTCAACCCTATGCCTCTATCTATCAAAACACGTTTAACTCTGTGTTTGTGGATCATGGCTTCAATATGCAATGGCTTGTTATGTGGATGATTTAACGAATTGTCATCTTCTTTAGAGAAGGTCAAATAGTAGTGAAACTGATCAATGTCTAAATCTTTTGGAACATTGGTAGTGAGCAATGCTTTGTCTAGGATTTCCTTGCGAGCAGATGAGAGTTGTAGCAATTCAAAAATTGAAATTTGAGCATTTGTCCTTTTTAACTATTCAACCATGCTATATCTAGAGGATGATAATGAGGTTAATCTTTTAAATTTTGCCAAGGTTGATTCCTTTTGTTTGTTTGGCAAGGCTATTGGATTTGATGTTTCTTGAGCTGGGTTGGAAGAACTAGCTCCTTGGAGGGTAAGTTTCTTTTGAGATCTAGTCAGAGCTCTTGCATATCATGATTCATTTGGTTTATCTTGAACTATAATCACATTGCAATATTCTGAGTGTGAAGGCTCAATCATGTTGATAACGTTGTCCTGGCTGGCATAAGTATAATTTACCTTGGCACCTCCTTTGGTCTTTGAATAATCACCTTGTTTGTAAGCAGGTAAAGGGTCTTTAAATGCTTTATGATCAGCATTGGTTGGATGATTCCCAACAACAACTTTACCAGTGTCTATGAGATCTTGAATCTCATGTTTTAGCTTCATGCAATTGTTTATGTTATAACCCTTATTCCGATGGAAGTCATAGTATTCATTTTCTCTTCACCATCTTGGTTGGACATTTGGATCATATGGTCTGGAGTTATCTTGTAGTGTTATCAAGTTGTTTGCCAATAGAGTTTTGAAACTAGATTCATATGATTCTTCAAGAGGAGTAAAATCACGCTTAGGTTTGGAAAGCCAAGGCTTTTCTTTGAACCATTCCTTTGTTTTCTTTGGCAGATTCTCTGCTGCAATCTCATCATCTTTAAGTGCTTGTGTACCACTAGCCAAGTTGAATATTGTGGATTTTGAGTTGGTTCTGATAGTGTCTACTACTCCATCATTAACAACATTCTTGTTGTTGTCTGTGGCAAATTTCCAATACTTGTTCTTCTCTTTAGAGCTAGATCCTGTTTGTGTTTCTTTCCAAGGTGTGATATCCCCCTTCTTTATGAGTACATCTTCCATTCGAATGGCATTATCTACCATTTTGTTAAATGATGGGTGTACTTGCATTTGTACGCTATATTTTAGTTCGGGGACCAAGTTATTGACAAATATATCCATTTTCTCAGAGTCTGGAATAGGTCGTGGGTACCTAGAGAACATCTTTCTCTAGCGTTGGAGAAAAGTAAGAAGAGGTTCCCCTGTTTTCTGTTGAGTATTATAGAGATCGATCATAGTCACAGGATGTCGAATGTTGTATGAGTATTGTTGTAAAAATAGTTGGATTAGTTCTTCGAATGTTTTTATTCCTTTGGGTAGACTTGAGAACCATTCCATTGCTTGACCCCCTAAACTCCTTGGGAAGAGATGCATGAGGTATGTTTGATCGTGCATGAACTCCATACAAGTAGCACTAAATTCCCTAACATGATCTTGAGGATCTGAGGTACCATCATATTTGTCAAATTTTGGGATTTCCACTCGTGAAGGAAATGGAGGCATGTGTAGATTCTTGTCAAATGGAAAGGGACATATTGTTTTGAGAGAATATTGTTTTGAGACTTGTCCTTATTCTTCAGTTCTGTGACCTCCATCCACAAAGCTAGTAACTATTTGTGTACCATGAGTATAGGTGATTCTTCCCTTTTATTAACAAGTGTCTGAACATCATATCCAATAGGAAGTTTGGCACCTTGTTTTGCTAGTTCTAAGAAATAGTCTTCCTTCGCTCGGGTCATGATAGTTTTCATCATTTTTCTAAAGTCTTTGTCTTTCTGATAGTCAAGGATTTTTTTTTTCGGAGGTTCAACGTCTTCGTCAATCTCACTTGATGATGAGGACTCATTATGATTTTTGGGAATATTATGGTCCTTTTTGTTTCCATCATTGTACTCTGTCTCATGTATGGTGGGAGATTTAGGTTCATCAAAAATTGGTCTGCTTGATGACGATGGCATGTTAGTGAGTGGATCCTTCACGTAGAATGGATTATCCTGATAGGTGAAGGTTTGTTCTTTGCCTTTGGCTTGTTTCTTATGAGAACTCCTGGTTTGAATAGGCATCTTTATGGATTTGTGTGACCTAGAGTTGTTTGTGATGCAGAGGTCAAGATCAATTTCAAAGCTAGTTGTTTTGTTTAGAGTATTGTTTAGGAGAAACAAGTGAGATTTAGTCTGATTTTAGGAACGATCAATCCTATCTTAGATGTTATCTAAGTTGATTCTAAGCATAGTGTAAGATTTAGTCTAGTTTCAGAAATGATCTATCCTGTATAAGACGTTATCTAAGTGACTAAAATTTGATAGGTAGTTGATTGAACTAGTTGAAAGGTGATCGACCAAATCGTGCAACGCAAATGGCAGAGGTACACTGTCTTGATCTGTTTATGCTCGGGAAAATGATAACCAGTATTATGTTTGTTGTAAGTTGTTTTTAGGCAAGTTTGACTGTTCTGTTCTGACAAAACCAGAGACTCGTACGACAGTATTTTCTGGACCGGATGATAATTTGGTAGCTACAAAATGACAATAGTTCTATTTCGTACGAGTTGCTGCCTCGTACCGTACGACAAATGGGCATGTGCAGGATGACAAAAGACTGAGGGCAATTTTGTCTCGTACGAGACAGGATATAGTGCTGGACGATAGATGACTCAGACTCGTATGATAGATAATCTGGTATAAGATGACAAATCCGTAGACTCATACGACACAGGACTTGGTGCAACATGATGGATTATCAGGCTCGTACAACTGTTCATAGAATAGAGCCTAGAAATTTTGAGTTTTTTCGATTGCTGAGTATGATAACTGAGTATGACCAATTCTGAGATGGACTAATTTTTGACCAGGATAGAGTAGTTTCTAACTCAGACAGATTTTCAACTTAAAAATGCACTAGTTTTTGACATGGACAAAGTTTCTGATGGGATGGGGTATGGGATAGACTAGCCTAGTCTATGCTCTTAGATCCTTTCCTTGGATCACCTGGTGTTCACTTCACACCCTAGGGTCTCTAGGAATTCCCTTGCTTGAAGAATCCCCTGACCTTACCCAATCCACCCATCAATGAGTTGCATTGCTGCTTCTAAGGTCTCACCTACTCATGAGTCTCAAAACCCCTTACTATGACTAATAAGGGCTAGGCTTGTTCCACACCTTCCAAGGTCTTAGCAAGGTTAGGTCAGGTCAATTTCATGGTTTTTCCACCCATTCATGTGCCCCCAAGAGTTTTCAAGCTTTCAACCCCTTACCGATTTCACTATTTTGTGTTTTTGCCTTCAAATAGGGCTACAAGGATTAGGACCAATTAGGCCTCCTACCCGGTCCTTTAGGGCTCCCTCTCACAAACGATGCACAAAATACCCAAACTCCCAAAACAGACTACCATTCATTTTGCAAGGGCTCAAGGATTTCTTTGGTTTTGGGCCTCCAAGTGACTGTACAGTGCCTTGGGCGAATTTTGGGGTTTTTAAGGGTTTTGTGAGGGTTTTTGGGGTCTGCCTGGGTCACAGTGAATGTTTTGAGTTTTAGCCACCTTGTTAGGATTGGTGGAGGCTCCTCCTTCACACCAATGATGCTTCACTCACTCCTCTACACCCCCTCCAAAGGGTTCACTCTCCTCTGAGCAACCTTGCTCTCCAAGACCTCTGCAACTTGACCCTTCCTAGCTGGGCACTATTCAGTTTCGCCTAGGAGTGGATCTTTATATGGCCTCCCTACATTTTCAAGGGCCCTGCTTGCATTGAAATATGGTACAAGGTCTGCACTCTCATTCCCCATGGTTTCATGGTGATTCCACAATGGGGAATGGAGTTATGCATCCATTTACTCAAACCAGTCCAAAACTAGACAGTGAGAAGGCAATTTACAAACTATTTACAAACACATACAACCTGCAAATAAAAACCTAATCTAATTGCTCACAATGAGAGTATTTACACCATAGGAAACATTCCACACAGTTTTGCACACAAATCAATCCATTAATTTTCTTGGTTGTTTCATTCAAACTGACTAGTAACCAACAAAACAGTCAGAGTCAAGCTTTCCTTACTTGGCCATACAACAATGATTAACTCCCTCATATTTTAGGGTTTGAACCATCTTATAATACCCTCTCCTTGGTTTGTGTTCCCATATTAGGGTTTTCCATGCCAAACTAATGGTTTTGACCTCATGGTTGAAAAGTTGCTTGACAACTTTTAAAAGTTGTCATGCAACTTTTGCAACTTTTGAGCAACTTTCCCAATGTTGCTTTTCTTGACTCCTAGACCCACATTGGGCCAACCTAAGGTCACCACCATGCTATGAAGGACCCCTAAACTCCTCAAAAGCACACATACCCTCTATTTCCAAGAAATCCTCAATCTTGACTTAAGACCCTAAGAACTCAACTAGGACCTTAACTATGACCAATGAGCACATGGCTCTTTATTTTATGTACAATGGCTTCAAAAGAAGCATAAAAACAACAAAACAAAGAAAGGGGAAGAGTTTGGAAGGGTGCTCTTGCACTAGTTTTGATATAGGATGGACTAGTTTCTGACATGGACAGAGTTTCAACTCAGGATGGACTAGTTTCTGACACGGACAGAGTTTCGACTCAGGAAGGACTAGTTTCTGACACGGACAGAGTTTCGACTCAGAATTGACTAGTTTTTGACATGGACAAAGTTTCAACTCAGGATGGACTAGTTTCTGACACAAACAGAGCTTCGACTTAGGATGGACTAGTTTCTGACATGGACAGAGTTTCAAATCACTGAGTTGTTTCTTGTCTTCTCCAATTTTTTTGGTATTTCAGTTTTTGTTTCAGGGATGAAAACATAGAAAATAAGTAGTATGTATAGTGACTCCAATTATAGCATGCAAACCCTAAGGAATTTGGTGAGGAAAGAAAACCTTTTCTTGTAGACTCAAGTACACACCCAATAGCTAATCAGAATACGGCCGCTGAGTCTCATGCAATGGATTCTCAATACCATATTATTCGATTCCAAATGCTAATGGAGGCACGAAATGACAAGTATCTTGGGAGAGTTACTATCTCTCTTGCACAAAGATTATCCCCCTTTCGGAGATGAACCGGGTAGCTTCTAATTTTAAATTGGATTTAGTCAAGGATCCATTTGGCGCATCGAGGTATAAACTCAATTAAGAGGTCTCCCAGCCTTGAAAACCAAGGTTTAATATACTCAAAGGTATGAAGGAGAGCTATTCCCAAGCACTACCGTTGACTTGATTTTCATCAAATCATGTTTATTTTATAGTTGACTGGAGTACTTGGCGTCTAGCCATTCCCACTTAGGTCATTCCCCTCACACTGGCCGTAATGGCTTTAAGAGTTTTTCAACCCCTCGAAGGGCAGGCTTGCTAAAGATGTACAAATCTTAAACAAAGAAAAAGCTTCAAGGGTCTGGATTTATGATTATCTAGAAAAAGACAAGAGCATACTATCCTACCTCTCAGAATCTTCTAAAAGCACAAAAGACAAATTTTTTCTTTAACCAGATAGCAAGTTAGGTTCCTAAAAATAATGAATTTAAAGAATACATGATGTTTAGTCGATTCTCCTTAGGCAACCTGCAAAGACAATGAATCAGTAGTCATATTGTCTTTGTGTGACAAGCATATTCTTCGACAAGCATTCTGCAAAAACTAGTTAGGTTGTGAAAAACTCTGAGATAGACAGATAAATAGTTAGGCTCAATCGTCAGAATAATCAATCAGAAATGAAAAAAATATGAAATTTGCCTCTTTTACCAAAAAATACAGAATCGTACGACAGGAACTTGACTCGTACGAGACAAGATTCAGTATCGTACAAAAGAAGATTTGCTGATGATGTCTGCTCATACGACAGAGGATTTCTGCTCGTATGATAGGATATTTGCAATTCGTGCGACACCTGCAGTTTGTCGTTTCAGCCTGTAAAAATTGTTGTACGAGATGTACGAACGAAAAAAAAAAACGAAAAATCTAAAATCTGGGAAATAACAAAAAAAAAGTGGTTAGTCTTGGAGGCCAAAAAAATGTAGTCTTCGGGCCCCACGGTGGGCTCCAGAGATGGTGGTGTGAAAAAGTGAACCTGTAGCTGCAAGCACAACACTTCAATTAAGTCATTATATGCATGGTTAGCAATCAATAATCAAATAAGTAATAAACCATAGCAAAGCGACCAATTGCCTTCTAAAAGATGCGAATATAAGATTGCTCTCAGATTTTTATAAGCAATACCAGTGACTAGACTACACCAAGACAAAGGATTTAATCTATATAATATTAAGCTATATGGATGCAAGATTTCAATGACTCCAGAGCAAAATTAGCGTGATAATAATCTCCAAGCGTGTTCTCAAAAAACTCTGGGGTGAATTGGAATGAGAGCTGAAGACTAAATTTATAGAGAATCACAAGAGAAAAAGCTCAATTTAGGATTAATTGAAATAATTGAGAAATCATGTTTAGTTAACCTTGAGATAGACTCCAATTATAGTTTAATTGAAATGCATTCAAATTAGAAGTACAAGTTGCATTAGAAAATAATAATAAATTAATTCCATGCATATATGATGAAAATAGATAATTCCATGCACATATTTGATTTATTCAAGAAAAAGGTCTTTTCAATGCAACTGAACTTCTTTTTCTGAAAAGCTTTGAGTTCCAATTTTAGAGAATAATTCAATAATTTAATTAAATTTTCTTTTCTAGATTTCAAGTTCTAAATTTAGAAAAAGAAATAACATCTCAAGTTTGATTTCTCTCTCAATTCAATTCTTTTTATTTTATTTTCAATTCAACTCTTTGTAATAAATTAATTCATCTTTTGTAATAAATTAATCCTTTTTGCATGATTGAATGGCAAATTTATTAATTAATTAAATATGTAAGGATATTTAATAAATTAAAATGAGATAATTGATCAAAATGATTTTATTGGAAATGATTCAATTAACTAATTAAATATTTAATTAATATTGAGTAGTTGATTTGCCATGTGATTTTTGATAATTAAAGAATTAATAATATGCTCAAGATTGATTTAATTACCTTTGGTTAGGACCTTGGTGATGTTATCGAGATTAGGGGGCCATGGTTTAGATGACCAATTTTAGGGTATTACACTACTACCATGGATCTGCTCAAGAAAATAAATACATGGTCTAATGTTACACACAGGCCTCGGGAAAATATGAGAGAATTTGGCCAAATTCAAATTAGATGTGATGCCTCTAGCTGCACAAAGAACTGATCAACAAGAATATAAATCGATAGCATGCCAAAAAGTTGTGACCATCCAATGGAAACAAACACTATATATAAAGATGAACTGATAAATAATCTCTTAAGTCACAACTAAGATGAAATCCACTAAACTTATACATACCAAGCATCGTGGACATCAAAGAAAATGGTGAAAACTCTCACTTAGGAAGGAAATTGCAGAGAGTAGCTCTGGTACCACTTAAAGGAGTTGAGCTAGTTATTTCTCCCAGAAGATGTATTGTATAGGAAATCAGTACAATCCTTGTTAAGGATCTCATAGTAGGCTATTAATTTATGTCATAAATTCCAACGAAATATGTTGGACACATACCAACAATCTCCCCTGTAGCATTACCTGAGGGGATTCAAACCTGTGATCCCACTTTGATAAAATTATAGAAAATCAGGAGACAATCTACAGAAAACACGTGCACACACAAGATAGAAGCAACCTGTAGATATTATTCCACTAAATAACAAAATGTATTGAGGTGATTTACAAGAGCATTGATTTTGAAGAAAAAGGTGAGATGAGAGCACCAATGAGGTGCGAGAGCATGTAAAGGGTAGGTATACCCACTAAACAACCTAGCTACAACTACCAATGCACTTAGGAAATACGTAAAGGCTGCCTATGTGAAACTTAAGAAAGAGTAAATAACAATTTACTCCAGCAAATATAACCATATAAATCAATATAAAATTATAACACTAACAATAATTCTAACATTAACATTAACACTAATTCTAATCCTACTTGTAACTCCTGAATCTAACCCTATCGCTAAGACTAACACTAATTCTAAAAAAAGCCACATATGGCTTCAATGGGAGGATAAAATTCAAATTTGGCTTCAATGAGAGATTGCTACAATGATGCCGGGGGCCCTGATGGATTTGGAGAAGCTAATGATGACCTTGAGCCTCCCGTAGTTTTAGATTTTGTGCTATCTAGGGAGTCTCTAGGTATTTCTTTGTATTCTTCTCATGTGGGACCAGGTGTGGTGGCTAGGGTTGGTGATGGTAAACTCCTTGGTGGTTCTCTTCTGGTGGAGAATCAAAAGTGGTTAGAATGTTTTGCATCTCAACTAAGACGTTAAGTCCAATTACCCTATTTCACACTTGGTAGATCCTGGGCTTTTGCTTGCTCTATTTTGGTTCCTAATTGTCTATTGGATAAAGGCGTTGCCTCCATGGAATGCTATCTAGTAGGAAAATTTGTTTCTCCAAGACCAAATATTGAATCAGTGAGAGTGTGGGTTGCCATAAAGTGGAAAAAAAATGCTCAAATTGATGTTATAGCTATGGCCAAAGGTTTTTACTCTTTTGTTTTTACCTATGAGGAAGATTTACAGATGGTTTTGGATAGTGGCCAGTGGATGTTTGGGTAATACTCGCTTGCTCTTAAAATGTGGGAACTAGGATTTTTTCCCAAAGATTGGGTTTGTGACATGGCTCCTATTTGGGTAAGGTTCAATGGCTACCCCTTGGAATTTTGGGATGAGGAAGTGTTTTGTAGCTTAGTGCCTTGTTTTGGAGAGTTGATTTTAATTGACTCCATGATGACTTCTCGAAAATGGTTAGTGTATGCTCATATCTATATGAACTCCAATAATTCCATGGATTTGTCATCAGAGGTTTCCATCATCTCAAATCTTGGTGTGTGGGCTCAAGCCATTGGATTCAAGTCTATCTCCTTTGTGTGTTTTCACTACAAAAAGACTAAATATTGGGCTAAAGATTGTCCACTTAAACAATTTTTCATGGGAGATGTGCTTAGCATGGTACATGGAGAGGATTTCTAAAAGCATGCCACTCAATTTTTTTATTGATTCATATCTCCCCCTTGTGTGAAGTTAATTTCACTTGATGTCAACACATGTTGAAGTTTGTGCGAATGAAGAGTGGATGTGTTTATTAAGATGCTTTGATGATTCACTTTTTGCCCATTCTCGAGAGTTGCAATATTTGTTTTCCTTTCTCATTACACAAAGCTAGGTTTATCTCAAGGATTCATAGTTTATTTTTCTCTTCTATCCAAGATGGTGTCTAGGTTTCAACAAGAGGAATCAATAGAGTATAAGCCACTTAACTTGAGAATTGTTGTTTCTTCCACTGGTTGGGAACTTACAACCTTGATTACCTTCACTCATGACCATATGAAGCATATTTTCTCCTCAAATTGCAGCAAGATTCTTAGTTTCACCATCATTGTTATTGTTGAAGAGGTAATGTACCCTAAAGCTTCATGAAACATCTACCAATCTCAAGTGGTTTCCATTTCCTATCTAATGATTTTGACATTTTTCAAAATTATGGTTCTCTGCTGCTCTTAGCATTTCAATTCATCAAGCATGAATTTGTTTCCCATAATATTATTGAAAGGGATGTGAAAAAATATGACTTGTTCAAAGGCAAGGGCTAGGTTGGTGGTCTTTTCCTTAGGAAGTTCCTAAAAAGAAACCCTAGTACTCCAAGCTTTACAATGCTATGAAAATCATCCTAGATTCCAACAATTGCAAGTTCTTTAAGGGAGAATTGAGTATTTTCTTAGAAATGAATTCCCCTTTAGAAGCCTCATTCTTTTTGACCTATTATACATCCTTTATCGGTTCATGCTCTATTTTGGTTCCTAATTGTCTATTGGATAAAGGCGTTGCCTCCATGGAATGCTATCTAGTAGGAAAATTTGTTTCTCCATGATGAAATAATGAATCAGTGAGAGTGTGGGTTGCCATAGAGTGGAAAAATAATGCTCAAATTGATGTTATAGCTATGGCCGAAGGTTTTTACTCTTTTTTTTTGACCTATGAGGAAGATTTACAGATGGTTTTGGCTAGTGGCCAGCGGATGTTTGGGCAATACTTGGTTGCTCTTAAAATGTGGGAACTAGGATTTATTCCCAAAGTTTGGGTTTGTGACATGGCTCCGATTTGGGTGAGGTTGGTTGGCCTCCCCTTGGAATTTTGGGATGAGGAAGTCATTTGTGGCTTAGAGCCTTGTTTTGGGGAGTTGATTTTAATTGACTTCATGATAACTTCTTGAAAATGGTTAGTGTATGCTGATATCCATGTGAACTCCAATAATTCCACTAATTTGTCATCAGAGGTTTCCATTAACTCAAATCTTGGTGTGTCGGCTCAGGCCATTGAATTCAAGTCCATCTCCTTTGTGTGTTTTCACTACAAAAAGACTAAATACAAGGCTAAAGATTGTCCACTTAAACAATTTTTCATGTGAGATGTGCTTAGCGAGGCACATGGAGAGGATTTCTAAAGCATGCCACTCAATTTGTTTATTGATTCATATCTCCCCCTTGTGTGAAGTTAATTTCACTTGATGTCAACACATGTTGAAGTTTGTGGGAATGAAGAGTGGATGTGTTTATTAAGATGCTTTGATGATTCACTTTTTGCCCATTCTAGAGAGTTGCAATATTTGTTTTCCTTTCTCATTCCACAAAGCTAGGTTTATCTCAAGGCTTCATAGTTTATTTTTCTCTTCTATCCAAGATGGTGTCTAGGTTTCGACAAGAGGAATCAATAGAGTATAAGCCACTTAACTTGAGAATTGTTGTTTCTTCCACTGGTTGGGAACTTCCAACCTTGATTACCTTCACTCATGACCATATGAAGCATATTTTCTCCTCAAATTGCAGCAAGATTCTTAGTTTCACCATCATTGTTATTGTTGAAGAGGTAATGTACCCTAAAGCTTCATGAAACATCTACCAATCTCAAGTGGTTTCCATTTCCTATCTAATGATTTTGACATTTTTCAAAATTATGGTTCTTTGCTGCTCTTAGCATTTCAATTCATCAAGCATGAATTTGTTTCCCATAATATTATTGAAAGGGATGTGAAAAAATATTATTTGTTCAAAGGCAAGGGCTAGGTTGGTGGTCTTTTCCTTAGGAAGTTCCTAAAAAGAAACCCTAGTACTCCAAGCTTTACAATGCTATGAAAATCAGCCTAGATTCCAACAATTGCAAGTTCTTTAAGGGAGAATTGAGTATTTTCTTAGAAATGAATTCCCCTTTAGAAGCCTCATTCTTTTTGACCTCTTATACATCCTTTATCGGTTCATGCTCTATTTTGGTTCCTAATTGTCTATTGGATAAAGGCGTTGCCTCCATGGAATGCTATCTAGTAGGAAAATTTGTTTCTCCAAGATGAAATATTGAATCAGTGAGTGTGTGGGTTGCCATAGAGTGGAAAAATAATGCTCAAATTGATGTTATAGCTATGGCCGAAGGTTTTACTCTTTTTTTTTTACCTATGAGGAAGATTTACAGATGGTTTTGGCTAGTGGCCAGCGGATGTTTGGGCAATACTTGGTTGCTCTTAAAATGTGGGAACTAGGATTTTTTCCCAAAGTTTGGGTTTGTGACATGGCTCCGATTTGGGTGAGGTTGGTTGGCCTCCCCTTGGAATTTTGGGATGAGGAAGTCATTTGTGGCTTAGAGCCTTGTTTTGGGGAGTTGATTTTAATTGACTTCATGATAACTTCTTGAAAATGGTTAGTGTATGCTCATATCCATGTGAACTCCAATAATTCCACTAATTTGTCATCAGAGGTTTCCATTAACTCAAATCTTGGTGTGTTGGCTCAGGCCATTGAATTCAAGTCCATCTCCTTTGTGTGTTTTCACTACAAAAAGACTAAATACAAGGCTAAAGATTGTCCACTTAAACAATTTTTCATGTGAGATGTGCTTAGCGAGGTACATGGAGAGGATTTCTAAAGCATGCCACTCAATTTGTTTATTGATTCATATCTCCCCCTTGTGTGAAGTTAATTTCACTTGATGTCAACACATGTTGAAGTTTGTGCGAATGAAGAGTGGATGTGTTTATTAAGATGCTTTGATGATTCACTTTTTGCCCATTCTCGAGAGTTGCAATATTTGTTTTCCTTTCTCATTCCACAAAGCTAGGTTTATCTCAAGGCTTCATAGTTTATTTTTCTCTTCTATCCAAGATGGTGTCTAGGTTTCGACAAGAGGAATCAATAGAGTATAAGCCACTTAACTTGAGAATTGTTGTTTCTTCCATTGGTTGGGAACTTCCAACCTTGACTACCTTCACTCATGACCATATGAAGCATATTTTCTCCTCAAATTGCAGCAAGATTCTTAGTTTCACCATCATTGTTATTGTTGAAGAGGTAATGTACCCTAAAGCTTCATGAAACATCTACCAATCTCAAGTGGTTTCCATTTCCTATCTAATGATTTTGACATTTTTCAAAATTATGGTTCTCTGCTGCTCTTAGCATTTCAATTCATCAAGCATGAATTTGTTTCCCCTAATATTATTGAAAGGGATGTGAAAAAATATGACTTGTTCAAAGGCAAGGGCTAGGTTGGTGGTCTTTTCCTTAGGAAGTTCCTAAAAAGAAACCCTAGTACTCCAAGCTTTACAATGCTAGGAAAATCAGCCTAGATTCCAACAATTGCAAGTTCTTTAAGGGAGAATTGAATATTTTCTTAGAAATGAATTCCCCTTTAGAAGCCTCATTCTTTTTTGACCTCTTATACATCCTTTATCGGTTCATGCTCTATTTTGGTTCCTAATTGTCTATTGGATAAAGGCGTTGCGTCCATGGAATGTTATCTAGTAGGAAAATTTGTTTCTCCAAGATTAAATATTGAATCAGTGAGAGTGTGGGTTGTGATAGAGTGGAAAAATAATGCTCAAATTGATGTTATAGCTATGGCCAAAGGTTTTTACTCTTTTTTTTTTTTACCTATGAGGAAGATTTAGAGATGGCTTTGGCTAGTGGCCAGCGGATGTTTGGGCAATACTTGGTTGCTCTTAAAATGTGGGAACTAGGATTTTTTCCCAAAGTTTGGGTTTGTGACATGGCTCCGATTTGGGTGAGGTTGGTTGGCCTCCCCTTGGAATTTTGGGATGAGGAAGTCATTTGTGGCTTAGAGCCTTGTTTTGGGGAGTTGATTTTAATTGACTTCATGATGACTTCTTGAAAATGGTTAGTGTATGCTCATATCCTTGTGAACTCCAATAATTCCACTAATTTGTCATCAAAGGTTTCCATTAACTCAAATCTTGGTGTGTGGGTTCAGGCCATTGAATTCAAGTCCATCTCCTTTGTGTGTTTTCACTACAAAAAGACTAAATACTGGGCTAAAGATTGTCCACTTAAACTATTTTTCATGTGAGATGTGCTTAGCGAGGTACATGGAGAGGATTTCTAAAGCATGCCACTCAATTTGTTTATTGATTCATATCTCCCCCTTGTGTGAAGTTAATTTCACTTGATGTCAACACATGTTGAAGTTTGTGCGAATGAAGAGTGGATGTGTTTATTAAGATGCTTTGATGATTCACTTTTTGCCCATTCTCGAGAGTTGCAATATTTGTTTTCCTTTATGATTCCACAAAGCTAGGTTTATCTCAAGGCTTCATAGTTTATTTTTCTCTTCTATCCAAGATGGTGTCTAGGTTTCGACAAGAGGAATCAATAGAGTATAAGCCACTTAACTTGAGAATTGTTGTTTCTTCCACTGGTTGGGAACTTCCAACCTTGACTACCTTCACTCATGACCATATGAAGCATATTTTCTCCTCAAATTGCAGCAATATTCTTAGTTTCACCATCATTGTTATTGTTGAAGAGGTAATGTACCCTAAAGCTTCATGAAACATCTACCAATCTCAAGTGGTTTCCATTTCCTATCTAATGATTTTGACATTTTTCAAAATTATGGTTCTCTGCTGCTCTTAGCATTTCAATTCATCAAGCATGAATTTGTTTCCCCTAATATTATTGAAAGGGATGTGAAAAAATATGACTTGTTCAAAGGCAAGGGCTAGGTTGGTGGTCTTTTCCTTAGGAAGTTCCTAAAAAGAAACCCTAGTACTCCAAGCTTTACAATGCTAGGAAAATCAGCCTAGATTCCAACAATTGCAAGTTCTTTAAGGGAGAATTGAATATTTTCTTAGAAATGAATTCCCCTTTAGAAGCCTCATTCTTTTTTGACCTCTTATACATCCTTTATCGGTTCATGCTCTATTTTGGTTCCTAATTGTCTATTGGATAAAGGCGTTGCGTCCATGGAATGTTATCTAGTAGGAAAATTTGTTTCTCCAAGATGAAATATTGAATCAGTGAGAGTGTGGGTTGTGATAGAGTGGAAAAATAATGCTCAAATTGATGTTATAGCTATGGCCAAAGGTTTTTACTCTTTTTTTTTTTTACCTATGAGGAAGATTTATAGATGGCTTTGGCTAGTGGCCAGCGGATGTTTGGGCAATACTTGGTTGCTCTTAAAATGTGGGAACTAGGATTTTTTCCCAAAGTTTGGGTTTGTGACATGGCTCCGATTTGGGTGAGGTTGGTTGGCCTCCCCTTGGAATTTTGGGATGAGGAAGTCATTTGTGGCTTAGAGCCTTGTTTTGGGGAGTTGATTTTAATTGACTTCATGATGACTTCTTGAAAATGGTTAGTGTATGCTCATATCCTTGTGAACTCCAATAATTCCACTAATTTGTCATCAAAGGTTTCCATTAACTCAAATCTTGGTGTGTGGGTTCAGGCCATTGAATTCAAGTCCATCTCCTTTGTGTGTTTTCACTACAAAAAGACTAAATACTGGGCTAAAGATTGTCCACTTAAACTATTTTTCATGTGAGATGTGCTTAGCGAGGTACATGGAGAGGATTTCTAAAGCATGCCACTCAATTTGTTTATTGATTCATATCTCCCCCTTGTGTGAAGTTAATTTCACTTGATGTCAACACATGTTGAAGTTTGTGTGAATGAAGAGTGGATGTGTTTATTAAGATGCTTTGATGATTCACTTTTTGCCCATTCTCGAGAGTTGCAATATTTGTTTTCCTTTATGATTCCACAAAGCTAGGTTTATTTCAAGGCTTCATAGTTTATTTTTCTCTTCTATCCAAGATGGTGTCTAGGTTTCGACAAGAGGAATCAATAGAGTATAAGCCACTTAACTTGAGAATTGTTGTTTCTTCCACTGGTTGGGAACTTCCAACCTTGACTACATTCACTCATGACCATATGAAGCATATTTTCTCCTCAAATTGCAGCAATATTCTTAGTTTCACCATCATTGTTATTGTTGAAGATGTAATGTACCCTAAAGCTTCATGAAACATCTACCAATCTCAAGTGGTTTCCATTTCCTATCTAATGATTTTGACATTTTTCAAAATTATGGTTCTCTGCTGCTCTTAGCATTTCAATTCATCAAGCATGAATTTGTTTCCCCTAATATTATTGAAAGGGATGTGAAAAAATATGACTTGTTCAAAGGCAAGGGCTAGGTTGGTGGTCTTTTCCTTAGGAAGTTCCTAAAAAGAAACCCTAGTACTCCAAGCTTTACAATGCTATGAAAATGAGCCTAGATTCCAACAATTGCAAGTTCTTTAAGGGAGAATTGAGTATTTTCTTAGAAATTAATTCCCCTTTAGAAGCCTCATTTTTTTTTGACCTCTTATACATCCTTTATCGGTTCATGCTCTATTTTGGTTCCTAATTGTCTATTGGATAAAGGCGTTGCCTCCATGGAATGCTATCTAGTAGGAAAATTTGTTTCTCCAAGATGAAATATTGAATCAGTGAGAGTGTGGGTTGCCATAGAGTGGAAAAATAATGCTCAAATTGATGTTATAGCTATGGCCAAAGGTTTTTACTCTTTGTTTTTACCTATGAGGAAGACTTACATATGGTTTTGGCTAGTGGCTAGCGGATGTTTGGGCAATACTTGGTTTCTCTTAAAACATGGGAACTAGGATTTTTTCCCAAAGTTTGGGTTTGTGACATGGCTCCGATTTGGGTGAGGTTGGTTGGCCTCCCCTTGGAATTTTGGGATGAGGAAGTCATTTGTGGCTTAGAGCCTTGTTTTGGGGAGTTGATTTTAATTAACTTCATGATGACTTCTTGAAAATGGTTAGTGTATGCTCATATCCATGTGAACTCCAATAATTCCACTAATTTGTCATTAGAGGTTTCCATTAACTCAAATCTTGGTGTGTGAGCTCAAGCCATTGAATTCAAGTCCATCTCCTTTGTGTGTTTTCACTACAAAAAGACTAAATACTGGGCTAAAGATTGTCCACTTAAACAATTTTTCATGTGAGATGTGCTTAGCGAGGTACATGGAGAGGATTTCTAAAGCATGCCACTCAATTTGTTTATTGATTCATATCTCCCCCTTGTGTGAAGTTAATTTCACTTGATGTCAACACATGTTGAAGTTTGTGCGAATGAAGAGTGGATGTGTTTATTAAGATGCTTTGATGATTCACTTTTTCCCCATTCTCTAGAGTTGCAATATTCTTTTCCCTTTCTCATTCCACAAGGCTAGGTTTATCTCAAGGCTTCATAGTTTATTTTTCTCTTCTATCCAAGATGGTGTCTAGGTTTCAACAAGAGGAATCGATAGAGTATAAGCCATTTAACCTGAGAATTGTTGTTTCTTCCACTGGTTGGGAACTTGCAACCTTGAGTACCTTCACTCATGACCATATGAAGCATATTTTATGCTCAAATTGCAGCAAGATTCTTAGTTTCACCATTATTGTTATTGTTGAAGAGGTACTGTACCCTAAGGCTTCATGAAACATCTACCAATCTCAAGTGGTTTCCATTTCCTATCTAATCATTTTGACATTTTATAGAATTATGGTTCTCTGTTGCTCTTAGCATTTTAATCCATCAAGCATGAATTTGTTTCCCCTAAGATTATTGAAAGGGATGTGAAAAAATATGACTTGGTCAAAGGCAAGGGCTAGGTTGGTGGTATTTTCCTGAGGAAGTTCCTAAAAAGAAACCCCAGTACTCCAAGCTTTACAATGCTATGAAAATCAGCCTAGATTCCAACAATTGCAAGTTCTTTAAGGGAGAATTGAGTATTTTCTTAGAAATGAATTCCCCTTTAGAAGATTCATTCTTTTTGACCTCTTGTACAACCTTTATTGGTTCATGCTTCACCATCATTTGGCTGAGAAACCTATCAAGATACATTCCAAAGACTATCCTTGCTGGGGCTCAAAAGATTTATGTGTGGGACTCAAATTTGGTTGTTCTCAGGTGTAGTGGGATGTGGGACTCAACCTTGGTGGTTCACAAGCACAACAGAATATAGACCTCAATGAATGTGTTGGTGAAAATCAGCCCTAAAATTAATTCGGGTGTTGTGGTATTTTCTAGAGTCCACATCTTTGAAGTGCTCTTTCTTGTTGGTCTGTTGTATTCTCTTCCTATGTCTGGAGGTGGTGTTTTCTCTATAAGGGTTTAGTTTTCACTTTTCCCCGTTATGTTGGTTAGTAGTTGTTGCAAGGTGAGTGCCCTTGGTCTCCTTATGTTATGTAGTGTAGCGCTCGGATTTGTGACATGGCTTAGCTACCTCACATGGATTCATTAAGACACAATTGTATCAGACATTAACAAGTTGATCTTTTGGTGCAATGACAGCCATCTTTCTAACAAGTGGTATGAGAGCTTGTGTCATAGGTTCAAATCCGTCACTTGCGCTGGGGGGATTGTTGCAAGGTGCACACCCTTAGTTTCCTAGTGCTATGCAATATAACACTCAGGTTTGTGACATGGCTTAACCATCTAATGTGGATTCATTAAGTCTCATAGTTATATCGAGCATTAATAGGTTGATATTTTTGTGTAACAACAATCTTTCTAATAGTACTTGCAATTTGAGCTCGACTCTTTGCTTTTTAAATTTTTACAGTGTTTCAGTAAGGTTTAATCTAGGTTGCGAGAACAAGTAATATTCTCAACTTTTACATTTTTTATAGAGCCTTTGTAGGGTTTGGAAATAGATTGAGTCATTCTCTCTATTTTCCTTCATCTATTTAGTCTCAAGTTTGGGTTTCTAGTTTCAATTTAGGGCTCAAAGATGGAGCTAGGTTGTCTCTGTTTTTTGGTTAATCTTTTTCTTCATGAACTTTCTATATATATTTTCATATTTAATATAATTTGTATGTGCTCGTGCTTTACCAAAAAAAATGAAAAATTGAATTTTTCCTTGCTAGGTCTGATCTTCTCAACAAAAACTAATTGTTAGGACACACAATTCCATCAAGCTTTTCACTTACCCAGTGGGGCCCTATTGATTTCTCCTAGTCTTTTGTTGGATGCAAATTTGATGGTGGAACTCTCTAGGACTCTTATTTTGAAACCTAACTACACTATTGCTTCTTCATCTAAATCCAAGCTTGTTCCAACCCATTTTAACCCTATTAGAGATGTGAAGCTAAAAATTTCCCAAACCCCTCTTACAAAAAAAGAGGAACTGGTGGATTCAAATTTGCAGGAGGTTTCAAAGGAATCTAAGTCCTCCTTTGCCTCTTAGTCTAATTGGTCCCTTGTTGCCTTTGAGGACAATTCCTTTTCTCCTCTTGCACATGAAGTTTCTACCCCCAATCCCAACTCCCCTACTTTAGAAGTCAAGTTATCAAAATTAGAAGAGGATATTAGGCATCAAAGTATTGTCATTAAGTGACTCTTCTCACAATTTGATGTGGCGATAAGAAAAATTAATAGGCTTGAGGAAGTGCCAAAAGCAAGGTCTATGATTGATAAATGGGTGATGGAGGAAAATAACGATAATTTTTGGAAGGATAATAGTAATATAGCTATCAAATTATAAATATGGGACAAGTTTGAGGTGATGTTGAACACTATTAATGAGAAGATGTCTCTGAGGGGTGAAGGAAATGTTGTAGTGAAGTTGAAGGATGGCAAGGAGGTGCTCAAGAGAAATGTTGAGGAAATATCTATGTTGAGTGAGGATATGGCTACAAATATTTTGGCCTCCTTGCTTTCTATAAAGGAGGAAATTGAACACATAAGATCTTGGTAGGTGAGGTTGGATAGGTATTTGTTGTATTATAACTTTAGAAAAGGCACTATAGACAGTGATCTTTACTTTAAAATTAAAGGTGACAAATTGTTGATTGTTTCTGTGTATGTTGATGATATTATATTTGGAGGAGATGATAATGTATGTAGGAAGTTTGTAGAAGAGATGGAAATGGAATTTGAGATTTTTATGATATGCGAGTTGTCATTTTTTCTTGGTCTAAAAGTTAATCAATCAAAAAAAGGCATTTTTATTTCTCAGACCAAGTATATCAAGAACATGCTAAAGACGTTTGGGATGTCAAATTATAAACTGGTTTCCACCCTTGTGGCTACTAGTTATATGTTAAGCAAGGATTATGGATATCTAGATGTTGATCACAAAAAGTACCAATCTATGATTGAAGGATTCTTTTATTTGACTGCTTCTAGACTAGATATTATGTAGGTTGTTTGTTTGGTGGATAGATATCAGGCTAAGCGTAAGCAATCTTATGATCAAGTGGTAAAGAAGATGTTCAAACATTTGAAAGGGACTTTGGATTATGGGTTATAAGAATAATGTTGATTTCATACTTAAAAAATATATAGATTTTGAGGGGGCTGAACATGCACATGATAGAAGTACAAGTGGTGGACCATTTTCCTTGGGAGACAAATTGGTATCTTCGTTGAGTAAGAAACAAGATTCAATATCATTATTTAATGCACATGTAGAATACATTACAATAACATCTTTTTGAAATCAAGTCATGTGTATGAAACAAATTCTTAAAGATATCAAGGTAGTGTATGATGAAGAAATTCCTATTTTGAGTGATAATAAAAGTGCCATTAACATTTTGAAGAATCCAATAATGCATTCAAGGACTAAACATATTGCAATCTATTATTATTTCTCAAGAGAGAATGTTGTAGAAAAGTAAGTTATATTGGAGTATGTGCCTACTAAATAATAGATTATAGATATCTTTACTAAGGCATTAGCGAATAAAGCCTTCAAGTATGTTTGAAAAAAGTTAAGGATATTTTCCCTCCTTTTTAAAACTATATGCATTTAGGTAGCCCATCCATTTAGGAGAAGTTCTAGAGTTCATTTTTTTCTCCTAGATTGATTTGGTGGCTAATCTTAAGGACATAAATGAGTACTACAATTATTAGAGCTTATCAATAAGGAAGAGATAATATTTTTCAAGGTGTCCTTTGTCTTTGATGTAAAAAGGGGAGAGAAATATAGATTGAGAGAAATATTGGGAGAGAGATAAGTTGTATGCACTCTTTATTATTGGTGGTGTTTCAATCAATGACAAAGGGTAGGAATGTTGGAAACTTGAGAATTTTAAGTTATGTTGTCATTAATTTCAACTAGTTTTGTATTTTTATTGATGTCACTATGTGTTACAAATGATCAGGAAGTGAGTAATATGGTATTCTTGAGTGGCCTAGTGAAGATGTTGAAGTGTGTTTTGGATGGATGGTGTAGTGGAAGTTTCAATATGCAAGGAAGAGTTTTTATTGTATACGTGGAATAATTCTTCGTATTCCTATAGTATTTGAAGATTATTTGTTGCTACTCTTGATATAATGTTTATGTTTCAAGTGTATACAACACTATCAAATTTGTAGGTCCCTTGTTGCTCAGATACTAGAGTTGATTGCTATTTCTTATAATAGTGAGGTTGTTAATCAAAACTGGGTCTCACCATGGCATGTATAGATTTGCATTTTGTAATTTCATTGAAGGCCTATTTTAGGTTCACTGGTTAATGTTCTTTAATGTTTATCTACACTTTTTGTTTGATGTTGACCTTATAGAATGTACTAACATGTGTGGTCGACTGGAATAGTTTAGAAAAGTGTGGTCTATCTCCTGGAGTGGAATAAAATGATTTTTTTAGGTTTGAGTGGTTGAATTTATGTAATATTATTTATTCTATCTATGACCAACCTAGTTAAGGGATTTAATGTTTAATCTTGTATACAAATAAGTGCATATGTGTGAGTGATGGTATGTGATGTTTGTGAATTAACAAGAAGCAGATTTGAATAATTTGCAAACATATTTGACGTTGGATATGTTCAAAAGTTATCTATGAAGAGATTTATTGATGATATATTCAATGTGACAGTATTATGAGATAGTATTTGAAATCATATGTGTTTGTCATGAAATTGGTCACTTGACATGATGGTTCAAGGATAAATTCATGATCAAGAGAGTTTGTTATTTTAAATTTAATTATTCCTTTGTCTGCCAAGAGATAGTGAGTCTCTTGGTAACTTTTTGTATCTTGTCCTAAGATAGTGTGTTTCAGTTCTCCAAGTCATTTGTATCTTGCCCTAAGGTTGTGGAGCTTAGTTGTGCAAATCATCTTATGAGGAGTGGCTTTTAGAAGCAACATTATAATATATTATTTTCATATTTTGAGTGTTATTTTGACCTTGGTTTTTCCCTTCTTGGGTTGTCTATGTAAATCTATTATGGGTATGTGCAGGATCATGAGGGGCCAAAAACTGATGATATGAAAAACATTGCCTTCTCCACTCGCCTAAAAACACGAAAAATCCGTGTTGACTTTTTTCTTGGCTTGGATGCCAGTACATCTAGACATGGCAAAAACCCAAGAAAATCGGATATTTGATGAATCAGGTATCCAATATTAATAAAATGTATATTTATTATATATGATATAATATAAAATATAATATATATTATATTATATTAATTCATATAATATACAACTTTTTCTTCGCTCATGTTCCTATGCTTCCAACAAATGAAGTGTGTCTAATGTAGAACTTAACCACAATACCAGCCACAAATCGAGAATGTTCAGAAGCTAATAACTCGCTCAAGTCGGCAAAAGTCATTAAATGACATTAAAAGTCATTAGGAGCATGAACGTTTCCAAAGATTTCGAATTCAGCAGTTACACCTCATTTATAGCTGCTACCCAATCACATGTGTAAAGTTTCGAAAGACATGTCAATATAGATGTCTAAATTTTTTAAGCATACATATTTTCTCATTATTAATTGCATTTAATCTATTATTTTTGCAGCATTCACCAATCAGATTACACATAAATATAAATATAGTAATTCTTATTGCAATTTAAAATTCATAACAATTGTTGCATTTCATTTGCTCATGCCAAAAACTTAAATGCATCAACACCGTTGGCAGGAACTAATAATTAATAATATACAAATAAAATTATTATTGATCGGCTCTTGCGTTACATTATTCAATTTTATCCAATTTGTTCAAATTGAATCTTTTAAATTGCGACTTAATGTTTTGATTAAATAGATTCTATTTAATATTTTTCGTAATTCAAAATTGAATTCCAAATAGTATTTATTCCATACTTTTTGTAAGTTCAAATAGTATTTATTCCATACTTTTGTCAATTGAAAAGAATATCTATTGAAAGTTTTTACGAATTCAATATAGAATCTTTTCAATACTTTTTTCCATTCCAAATAATACTTCTGGAACGATTCAAAAAGTAGTCCCGTTTCATTTTCAATAATAAAAAGTTACGTATAAATGTGGAAGGAATATCACTGTCCTTTTCAAAACAAGTACCTGCTATATTAAAAAGGAGCGAAAAAAAATGGTGGACAGTGCAGTCATGCGGACTATTATAGATAATTTCACAAACGCGGACAGTGCAGTCATGCCGACGATTATACAATCACACATACAGGGCCAGATGAGCACATGCATGCGGACTTGAAATAAGGAGGAAAAATCGGGAAATCCAGCCGTCTCTGGCGCAAAATGATTTCTAAGTCGTGCACAAATCTTCCGTTTTCAGAATTACAAAGGGCCTACCAAGATAGATATGGTGCAAGTCCTCAACGAGGCGATAATAATGAAATCAATTCTCCTCTGGAATGGGATACAAATGAGGGCGATAATAATAATAATTATCCCTATCTGGATTTCGATGCAAAGGAGGAGATTTTGCGAAAACTTCCCATGCCCTCATTGATGAGAGCCAAAAGCATTTGTAAAGCTTGGAATGCGGCAATAACGGCAACCAGTTTCAATGTGGAAAACGAGACACAATTTTCTGACCCAGCAGATCTACAAAGGAATCGGCTTCTTCTATGCATCTCTCAACAGGTGGTTTCAAATCCCTTTGCCGTGGAATAAAATTACAAGGAACCGCAAGGAGGCTGGCTGCGCGTTTCATCTGTGTGCTGCAGCGGCAGGGCTTTTTCTCTTTCATCATTTGTCTAGTGAGGCTGTCATATATAACGTTTTAACTAAACAGTGCAGATTCTCGCCTCCTGTTCGGGGAGGGACGCATCGAGGGGCCGTGGAACTGATGGTCCAGGCCGATCACTTTGAAATTTTTACTTTGATCCTCACCAGTAAAGCTCTGCTCTACGATTCCAGCTGTACAGATAACTGGAAGGATATCTCTGTCAGGAACCATTTTTTGGCTGGTCACAAACGCAGACACTCTTGGAGGAGCACACTAGACAATGGTATTGCCTACTTTACAGATAACTTTGGCTGTCACTTGGGTTGTTATGACTTTACCCGCCGAGAGTTTGAGTTTAAGGAGATCGAAGGAGGGTTGCCTCCAAAGATTGACTATCTTGATCTTAGTAAAAATCGGCAACCCTCTCTGCCTGCCTTAGTGTCGTGCAATGGGAAGCTGCTTTTGGTGGGGAGGTTAGCGAAGGCGGCCGAAGAAGAAGGGTCCATATGGGGTGGTATCCCTTTCATCAAGCACTCTTTGGTGGGGATATGGGTGCTGGAGAATAATGAGAGTTGCTCTCTTCTTTCTGTTATTCCTCAAGATTTGTTACAAGACACGATCATGTCATCCCACGGAACAGATTTTATGGTTGTTGCTTCATCAGATAAAATTTGGTTTAAGATTAAAGGCACAAGAATGTCTTGACCCTTGATTTGATGTCGATGGAATGGAGTATGTTGCCAGGCTATACAGGTGAAGATCTGGTTGATACCGTTACAAGGAGGGCGTTCTTTGTACCCTTTAGTATTTGTCAGTCTTTAATTTTATCTGCAAATCCACCAGACAAGGGTTCCCATTGAGTAAATAAGATACTTTAATTTTATCTGCAAATCCACCAGACAAGGGTTCCCATTGAGTAAATAAGATATAGTTGTGAAACTAAATAAATGGGTACTATTTGGAAAGGGACCTATCATACATTTTATAAATAAAAATATTATTCCTCTTTCCATTGTGTTTTGAAGTAAAAATCTTATATTAAAAATTAATCAGTTCGTTGTCTTTGTGGAACTTGTGAATTCTGGCGAGATAATCCAAAAAATAATTATGCATTTTTTATCTAGAATAAGAGGCAAGATGGTCCACATTCATTAAATGTTTCATTCATTTAAAACAGTCTTCAAAAATAAAATAATAACCAAGGGCAATGAGTTGAGATACCAACAATTCTCATATATTATCTAAGTCCGGAAATTGGGTATGATGAAACTATTGATAGTTATGCTTCTTCAATGACTTTGAGAGATCATATAGCTATAGCATGGAATCAGTAGACGTGGGTGTAGCATTTGAAAGGAATGAAGACATAGGGTTGAAATGCATCATTGCCTATTTGTTATATTCTACTTGTGCCCTAGATGTTTCTATGATATATTTACATAATGTTATTTGTGCTCAGTACAATAGAATGATCATTTGCAACTTTTGTGTTGATGATTTGTTATTAAACATGATGGTATTGAGATGTTTTAATTTTGTTGTTAAATAATACAATGATAAAGATTTGACAATATTTCAAGCTAACTACTTGAACTAGCCAAGTGTGTGTAGGAGATTGTTGTCCTCCGAGAAGGGAGGGGAAGTATCATCAGGTCGGGAGATAATGAAAGAAGAACTCAATGCCATTTGAAAACCCTAGCCATAAGTTGAGTTAGTTTGTCTAATGTTAGCCTTGTTTTCATCAACCTATTGTGCTAGGTAACCCTATTTTGGTCTGAGTAGATGTTTAGAGTTTCACCTCTTTACTCTTGGAATTGATAGTTCAAGCTAATTTATTATTATTATTATTAATATTATTATTCTTATTATTATTAGTAAAATCAAACTGCAATTTGCACACACACACACACACATGCACATATATTTATGTATATATGTATTTCTATAAATATGAATATATGTATGTATGTATGTATGTATGTATGTATGGGCTTTGGCTAAACTAGCTCCAAAAAGTCATGAATTATGCATAACATGAAGGTTAGTGAGCTGTTTTGGAGCCAGATTAGGTGAGTGCATATATATGTATGTGTTAGTGTAAAAAAGGTTATTATCAAACTAGTCAAGACTAGGTTTGACCTTTTCACACTTAGTTTCATTTTACTTAGACTAGTTGAGTCAGTTGTCTCACCTCATGTGGTGTAGACACGTGTCCTCCTTTGTGGAGACACGTTGTGCATGCACACTTGCCACTTTCTCATACACTTGTCAAGTGAGCTACATTCTCATGCACTTGTCAAGTGAGCTACAAGTGTTGCATGCTTGGAGGGTTAGATGGTGGTTGTGTCCAACCATTTCACCTCCTCCTCCTTGCCTACTTATGCAATGATTTGTTTTCAAGATCATTGAAAAATCTTAATACATTAGATTGACTTCATTCATTTGTGCTTGTTGTTTATTTCTTAGATTTTGGAAATCATTTCATGGCATCAGAGTCATTTAGTGGTAATTCAAGCCAATTGTTAGAATTGAGTATTTGTTAGTGTAGGTTTTTTATTTCCTTATGTTAGGGGATATTTATTTTTTCCTACACATATATTATTTAAGCTTGCTTAGGTTAATAGGAGTGGTTTATATGAGGACACGTGGCAAAATACTTCAGCTACATGTGTAACTCTCCACCTCACATGGGTAGTTGAGTTACACACCCTCTTTTGATTTGTTGTGCCACCTCTCATAACCACTATTTTGTCATTTCCTAAGTGGCTAATGGGGTAGTTGGGTTTCACACCCTCTTTTGGCCTTATGTGCCAACTTTCTCAACTCCTTTTTTGTCTTCATGTAAGGAGGTTATGCCACATGTTTTGGCATTTACCAAGAAGGTAAAACCTCCCACTTTTTATGGGGAATAGGATTTAATGCACCCCTTGGATGTATATGCTTATATTTTTCTATATAATAAGCACTATACTCTCACCTTCACTAGTCAAGTAGGTGAAGTGATAGCTCGGTGAGAGTCTTCTCCAAATTCTCTTCTTTGTCTCTATTTCTCTCTCATATCGAAATTATCTTCATTCAGTGATTTTGATCTTTGATCATCTGTTGCGTGAGGAGTTGCATGTGATCTACGACCGACATCAGATCTTGGCTCGGTTCTCATGTCTTGCAGAATCTCACATGGTATCAGAGCTTATTGTCTTGTATTGCTCATTGTTTTTCTTAATTTATTTGAGGGATTTGAGACTTTTATATAGCTAATATTTTCCTTAAAAACTAAGTATGCTCTTCTCCTACATTCTCATGTGATCTGGAGAATCAGAACAGTTTAAAGGAAAATTGCTTCTAGTTAAATCCGGTTTACATGTATGTGTCGTTGTAAGATCTAGGTGATTGCAGCTTTGTGGTAATATTGGAAGCTTAATAAGAATTTCCAGAGTGTCCATAAGGCTTGACAAAGTCAAAAGTGACTTTTACTTCACCAAAATCAGAGTTTGGAGGACACAGTAAAAAATCAGAGTAATTTTTTTTTACATGAGATATTTTCATTTCGGCTTTAGTGTTTCAACTTGTGATCACTTTCACGAAAAACTATTTCTGGGTTTTCTTTCCAGTATCGAAAAACTTTTGGGTTTCGGATGGTATTTCTAGAAAATGAATAAATTTTGCAGAAATCGAGCTTGAATAGGGCCTAAGCCATTTTTCTATCAGGGAAATTCAGCAACATTTCTTAAAAGTTGCACAACTTTTGCCTTGGGTGTCAGATTTTTGCAAACAAATACTTGACAGAAAGCTGGAAATGAGCACTCTCCATTATTGTAGGTCTAATTGAATTTTTTTGCCTTTTTCTATCAGATATTAAAGGTTGTATTAGCTGCTTCTTTTTCTCTTCAACTGGTCATATCTTTCTCCTCACAACTCTGTTTTTCAAAAACTAATAGTTGTTGGAAAGGTATTGACATAAATTAAGCAGTTATAAGGCTGATTTGTTTTAGATCTTGTCTCAAATTATTTTTATTTGAAATCTCTATTGGTTTCTTAAAGAATTGTAATCTGATAAAAAACCTTGTAAATGCACTAATTATAAAGTGCCAACCTTGTAATATTTGGGGGGGGGGTGATTTCTAAGACTAGTGAAAAGGGGGGGTGTCTCTTGTGCCTTCCTTCTTGCACTTTTCCTAATTCTTTGCAATCTTCTTTTCTACTATCATGGATGCATCTATAGTTCTACTTTTAACACCATATAATTACTTTGAATGGAAATCTAAGATGATAATATATCTGAAAAGACATGGATATCATCATGTTACTATGGGACTTGAAACTGAACCTCAAGATGTTGCAGAAAAGATTAAATGGTTTAATAAATGTGATGAATCTTTTGGTAGTCTATGTATGTCAGTCTCTCCAGACCTTTTTTTTCACATTGAATCTGCCACTACACCAAATGCAGTGTGGACCACTTTGGAAAACCTCTTTGGTAAGCAGGATGAGCTAAGACGTCATCAGTTAGAGAATGAACTCATAGGGTTGAATCCAACCAATTTTGATACTATACAAGACTTCTTCACTAAACTTAAGTCTGTAAGATTGCAGTTGGAACGGTGTGGAACTAAGAAAGATGATAAGCAACTGATCTTGAGTATTCTTTCTAAGCTTGGTCCTAACTATTTAGTGTTTGTTTCTACATTCTATGCTACAAAATGTGCCCTAGGTACCACATTCAAAATGCTTTCTCTGGATGAATTTGTTGTAGAACTCACTAGGGAGAAAGACAAATTGGTTCAAATGGGTACAATAAAATCTTCTAAGTCACATGCCTTAGTTGTAAATCAAGGCATGAAAGAACAAAAAGGGTCTAGTAAGCAAGATAAGAAACAAAAGAACCAAGGAGAGAAGAAAAAAGATCAGAAATCTGCTACTTCAAAAGCAGATAATCATACCTCTTCATCAAGAGGTGAACAACCTAAGAAGAACAAGGTCAAGTGTTCTTATTGTAAGAGGCCTGGTCATGATGAACATAAGTGTTTAAAGAAACAAATTGATCACCTTTCAAATCTGCTTGAAAAGAATAATATCAAGGTGCCTGATTCAGTCAAACAGAGTTCATCAGAAGGATTTTCTAAGGATACAAATAAGAGTAAAGGGAAAGGAAAGGGTAAGGCCCTAGTTGTTGTTGCTTCACAACCCAATTCTTGGATAATTGACTCGGGTGCTTTGCACCACATGGCTTCTTCAAAAGATGATTTCACCTCTTTAGAGCCATGTTCTATGCCTTCCATACTAATGGGTGATGACACTCCTGTTGAAGTGCATGGGAGAGGGTCTGTTGATGTGGGCGAAGGAACATTTAAGGATGTCCTTTGTGTTCCATCTTTATCAACTAATCTCCTATCTGTTTATCAGATCACTCACACTGGTTCTAGCAAGCGAGTTGAGTTCACGCCAGATATAGTGGTAATCAGTGAAATGCATAATGGGTTTACTATTGTTGTGGGAAAAGCAGATCATCAATCCAGATTATATCAGTTTTCTCACTTTGTTCTTGACTCTCCTTTGACAGTTTTACTCACTCATGTAGATGAGATTAGTTGTTTGTGGCATCAACGATTTGGCCACTTGAACTATCATTACTTGCAACAACTCAGTAAACAAGACATGGTTTTAGGGTTTCCTTCTATTCGATTTTCTGATGGAGTTTGCTAGGGATGTATTCTTGGTAAGCATCCTGAGGAGAAGTATGATAAAGGCAAAGTATGGAGAGCTCCATAGCTATTGGAGTTGGTACATAGTGACTTGGCAGGACCATTTCCACAACCATCTTTCAATAGGGCTAGATATGTCTTAACATTTATTGATGACTTTTCAAAATTTACATGGGTTTACTTTCTCAAACAAAAGTCTGAGGTATTTGAGAATTTTCTAGATTTCAAAGCTTTTGCAGAGAAACAATCTGGGAAGTTCATCAAGATTCTGTGTATAGATAATGGGGGTGAATATGTTAATAATCAATTTGAACAATTTTGTGCTTCAGAAGGTATCAACATGCAGCACATAGTTCCATATAGTCCTCAGCAGAATGGTGTCGCAGAATGGAAGAATAGGTCCTTGAAGGAGATGGCAAATTGTATGATTCACTCCAAGTCTTTGGCACCTCAGTATTGGGCAGAGGCCATCAATTGTGCATGTTACATCCAGAATCAAATTCCTCATAAAGCTGTGAAGGGGGTAACTCCTTTTCAAGCTTGGACCGGTCGGAAACCTATAGTTAAGCATTTCAGAGTGTTTGGTTCTCTTGCATGGGCCCACATTCCAGCAGAGAAATGTAAGGCTATGGATCCGCAGAGCAAGCCTTGCATATTTGTTGGGTATCTAGATGATGTCAAAGGGTATAGACTTCTCCATCCCTCTACACATGAGTTCATTGAGAGGAGTGTTCGTTTTGAGGAGAGTTCTTCTATTTCTTCTCATACCACTTCTCCATCCACTATCACATTGGAGACATTGCATGATGTTGACAGTTCTTCTGAGGATCTTAATCCTCCTAATCCTGTTCAGGAGTCTTCCTCCTCCACTTCAGATGGTGATAGTGATGGTGATGATTCACATTCTTCTCATAGTCATCCTTTAGAGGTTGATGATTCTCCCCCAGACTCTCCAGCTTCAGTGCCTCTTTGGGCTCGACAAACTTTAGAGTCAGCAGGAGATTGGCTAGGTGATCCATCGGATTCTAGAAGAACTAGGTCACAATTTCAGCAAGCTCCACATCTCTTCATTGCTTCAGCTTGTGATCCACAGTCTTTTCAAGAATCTACAGGTGTTCCCGAATGGGATGCTGCAATGCAAGAAGATTTTAATTCCTTAGAAAGGAATCACACATGGGATTTAGTTCCTCTTCCTAAGGGAAGGAAACTTGTTCGATGCAAGTGGATCTATTGAGCAAAATTTGCAGTAGATGGGTCGGTTGATAAGTATAAGGCTCACTTGGTAGCAAAAGGCTTTTCCCAAGTTCCAGGGGTTGATTACTCTAAGACTTTTGCTCCAATTGCTAAGATGAATTCCATCCGGTTTGTCCTTGCTATTGCTGCAACCCATCATTGGAAAGTTCATCAGATGGATGTCAAGAGTGCATTTCTTCATGGTGACTTTCAGGAGGAAATCTACATGGAGCAGCCACAAGGGTTTGTTCAAGATCCTTCACTTGTGTGTCGACTTCAAAAGTCTCTCTATGGCCTCAAACAAGCTCCTTGAGCTTGGTATGCCAAGATGGACTCCTTCCTTTTGACAGTTGGTTTTACTCGATGTCATTCTGATCCAAACGTCTATATTCTGCACCAAGATGATACTCTCACATTTCTAGTTCTCTATGTTGATGACTTGTTGATCATAGGGAGTCACTCATCCACCATCAAGGTAGTGAAAACTGCTCTACATGATAGATTTCTGATGTCAGACTTGGGTCTTCTACATTACTTCTTGGGAATTGAGATTACTCAATCTTCTTCTGGCATCTTTCTTGGACAACCCAAGTATGCACTCGATATGCTCTCTAGATTTCGCATGGCCGACTGTAAACCTGCACCTACTCCTTTTTTGTCTGGGGTCAAACTTGAGGCTAAGTGCTCTTCACCCTTGGTTGATAGCACTTTATATCGACACATTGTAGGGAGCCTCATCTACTTGACTCATACGCGACCTGACATTTCATATGCGGTGGGCATGGTCTCTAGATTCATGCAGGAGCCACATGAGTTGCACTGGAAAGCAGCTAAGCGGATTCTCCACTACATTCAGGGTACTCACAATTATGGAATTCAGTATGCAGCAGGCATGGATATTGATTTGGTGGGATATACGGATTTAGATTGGGTAGGTGATTCTCAAGATCGCAAATTCACTTCAGGGTATTGCTTCTCACTTGGTTCTGGTCCAGTTTGTTGGTCGAGTAAGAAGCAGTCTGCAATTGCTCTTTCATCAACAGAGGTTGAGTATCGAGGGGCAGTTAATGCCACCACTGAGGCTATTTGGCTTCAGAATATTCTCACTGAGTTTGGTATTCCAGTTAGGAAGCCTACTATCATCTTTTGTGATAATCAAAGTGCTATACAGATCTCAAGAAATCCAGTTCATCACCAAAGGACGAAACACATTGAGATACATATGCACTATATTCGGGAGCTCATTCAGGAAGGCATCATTGATCTTAAGTATTGTTCTACAATGGAGCAAACTGTGGACATCTTCACCAAACCCTTCACCAAAAGCAAGTTCCTTCATTTGCAATCTCTGCTTGGGATACGACAGGTGTCTACTGCAAGAGGGACTTCTTAGTCCTCCTTTCTTTCTCTCCTTATTTAGAGGGGGCTATTCCTCTTATGGGGGGCTTCTTCTTTTGGGGGGGCTATCTATGTACATGGGTACCTAACATGGTTGCATTTGTCGGGACCCATATTTTCACCCACCTAAGCTACGCTAAAGGGGGGGTGTTAGTGTAGGTTTTTTATTTCCTTATGTTAGGGGATATTTATTTTTTCCTACACATATATTATTTAAGCTTGCTTAGGTTAATAGAAGTGGTTTATATGAGGACACGTGGTGAAATACTTCAGCTACATGTGTAACTCTCCACCTCACATGGGTAGTTGAGTTACACACCCTCTTTTGGCTTGTTGTGCCACCTCTCATAACCACTATTTTGTCATTTCCTAAGTGGGTTATGGGGTAGTTGGGTTTCACACCCTCTTTTGGCCTTATGTGCCAACTTTCTCAACTTCTTTTTTGTCTTCATGTAAGGAGGTTATGCCACATGTTTTGGCATTTACCAAGAAGGTAAAACCTCCCAGTTTTTATGGGGAATAGGATTTAATGCACCCCTTGGATGTATATGCTTATATTTTTCTATATAATAAGCACTATACTCTCACCTTCACTAGTCAAGCAGGTGAAGTGATAGCTCAGTGGGAGTCTTCTCCAAATTCTCTTCTTTGTCTCTATTTCTCTCTCATATCGAAATTATCTTCATTCAACTATTTTGATCTTTGATCATCTGTTGCGTGAGGAGTTGCATGTGATCTACGACCGACATCAGATCTTGGCTCGGTTCTCGCGTCTTGCAGAATCTCACAGCATTTTGATGGATTGAAGGTGAGCTAGTTCTGTTGTTGACATCGACCCTGTGCATCGACTATGTGCATTTCACATTGACTCACATCGATTCTATGCATAGAGGTGGGCATCAACATGCGGCCTCACCATTGGCAGCACCCTCGATTTACACCCTCAATGTTGGTTGCACTGTCGACCTGTGGGCTCACTGTTTCCATTAACGGCCCCTTGGTGCAGTCAGAAAGGCACAAAGGGTGCTTCCATGCTCGCACAGAGTGGCAAGATGTAACCAGAACCTGGAAGCGTCATGGCTGGGGAAGCCCATTGAGTCAGCAGCGCGTTTTGGAGAGGTTTTGTGGGCTTGAACCATGCAGAGGTTGTGTGGTCTTGCACCCACTATGCACCCATGCTTGCACCTAATGGATGACTGCAGGTCAACGTAGGTAGCGCTATTGTAGGTTACACGGGTTAGCAGCGACATACACCCCTCGACCCTGTGCATGTCCATTCGTTGTCGTTGGCCTGGAGTTGTGTAAGGAGATTGACTTCTGTCGACTTGTCTGGAGGGTTGCAGAGTCGGGCTAAGATGTTGAATGTGCATATGTTGGTGTATATGGTTCAACCTCCTCCACCATGCACTCCCCACATGCAGTGACCAGCCCTATCTCAAAGGTGGGGTCGACACCATTTTTGCCTCAACTTGTGCCACCCTCGTTGCACAGTTTGGCGAAGGCCGATGAGGGCAGCACCTGGGTCAACAGCTATGGTGGAAGCTTGCCACCAGAGATAAGGGCTTTAAGGAACACTCTCACCAGCACGCTGGGTCAAAGGCCCTCTATTCGACTATGGCATAAATCGGATCCACGATTCGGTTTATGTGTTTTTTAAAATAAAATAGAGACACAAAATTTCTTTTGTGTGTTGTTTTATTCCTTCACATATCATCATCATTGTCTTTAGAGATTATTGTTCATGCCTTGTCTATTTTAGCTTATATCATGACTGATTTTGCAGTTACTCATGAGTCTATATATCAGACTTTGTCATCATGTAGTTTGATACCTTTTGCAGGAGTATTAGATTCACATCGGTTCAGCTTTCACCTACATTTGTGATCCTTGTTCCTGAATCTTAGATTCACATCAGTTCAACTTTCAC